>NC_041063.1:3811979-4111979 GCF_900634775.1 Gouania willdenowi
ACACACGATGTGTCTGTATGTACACACACATAGCTTGATGAGCAGAATCAGCTCTTTATTTAGAAACACAGTCACAAATATCACCGCAGTTTCGCAATAAAGCTGTCAGTCAATGCTCACTGAGGGATGTGATTGGAGGAAAACTAGTTCATCCTCCCACATTTTATAAGAGAGGAGGGGCCGACAGTGAAATTGGTGATGCACGATGGTTCAAATTAGAGTCGTTTAGAGCAGTGGTTCCCAAAGTTTCGGTGCCTAAGGCACACCAAGGACAGGTAAAAATACGAAGGCACACCTCATGTGCTAAATAGCCTTTACATGTGTTATCACTCATGTCATGTACAATATCTGTAAATGTGCATAATTATTTACTAATGTCAAATAAAATGCGAAAAAGACAACTATGTTACTCATGAAATATGTATTAACAAAATATTTCAAAAAAATGGAGGTATAGAGTTTGTATTATGAAATGAGTGCATACAAAGTAGTACATTTAAAAATATATATATTTCTATGTAGTTGTGTATTGCAATAAATGTATGGTTGTCACAAAATCCCACAACACACCTGGACTTGCCTCCAGTGACGTGCCGTCAGGGTAGACAAGGTTGGCAGTGCCTACCCAAGGGTGAATTGATATTTTGATTATTTGTTTTAATAATAATATAATTATAAATTATTTATTTTCATTTCCAATAACCTACAGTACCTATAAGTTTGAAAGCCCAAATTACTAAACAGCGCTATTTCCTGGAACAGCTGCACAGTCTCACTCCACTGTAAGGCAGAGGGAGGCCACACCCCCTCCCAAAGGCACGTTGCTCCTCTGCCTCTGTTGCCATTGCTTGTTTTTCTGTTTGCACATGCGCAGTCAGGTCCCCAAGATGAAAACCATTTACATCCAAAGGCAGCATGGAGAGCTGCCTTTGGACGTAATCACGCTATGCTAAATGCTATACGTAAGTTCACAGTACATTAGTGAATTGATCCCATGTGACCGCTGCTGCTACGTTCTCTAGCTAGTGGGCGGGATAACACTACAGTCAGGATGACAGCGATAGAGACGATAGAGAAACTTTTTTTTGAAGAAAAACGACAGCTTTTAAAAGATAGGAGACCAACACCTGAGTTACCAGACCTTCAGTAAAGGTAAGGTCAGAACATGTTTCATACTTTTCACAGTGAATGGAACAAAAGGAAGGATTGACTTTGTGGATGCTCCTCACTGAGGATGTTCTGAATTGTTGTTGTCGTCTTTTTCTCCGTGTTTCTGTGTTTCCAACACAAACAACGGATGTGCTGCCGTTTCATGAGATATATCTTGTTGGGAGAGTATCAGTGACGTGCCGTGAGGTTGGGTAGGCACATTGCAAATCGAGACCACCAATGACAATTTCATGTGTTTCTGCTGTCAAGTGTTAATTCAATTCAAATCAATTTTATTTATATAAAGCAATTTCCAACAAAGTAATTTCAATGCGTTTATCAAAATATACAATTCATAATAAGAAAGAAAAAACCCAATAAGATCCACATGAACAAGCATTTAGCCATCTAACAAAATCAACATCATAAACACCATTAAAGAAACATAAACAATTATTTAATATAGCCTCCATACTCTCCAACAAGATATATCTCATGACACGACAGCACATCTGTTGTTTGTGTCGGAAACACAGAAACACAGCCTCAGTGAAGAGCATCCACAAAGTCAATCCTTCCTTTTGTTCCATTCACTGTGAAAAGTATGAAACATGTTCTGACCTTACCTTTGCTGAAGCTTTGAAAATTGTTATTGGTGGTCTCGATTTGCTATGTGCCTACCCAAACCTAGTGGTCACGGCACGTCACTGCTTGCCTCATGGCACACCGTTTGGGAATCACTCATTTACAGAGAGAGTTGCGAAATAAGTTTGAAATAAGCTCAAATAGTTCCCGGAAGTCATTGGTGGGCAATTCGAACCAATGATTCAGAGTGACGTAACTTAGAATGTAGATAATTTGTCGTCAATAACTTATTTACAATATTTATACAGTACACTGTCATATGTTAATAATGTATTAATAATTAATGAATAATTAGTCAATAATGCATACGTTAATGGGTTTAGAAAATAATAATAATAATAATAATAATAATAATAATAATAATAATAATAATAATAATAATAATAATAATATGATTATTTAAACATCTTACCGTTCAAAAGTGCATCACAAACTGTCTACTCTGCTCTAGCTCCAATAAGTCAACTGCTCACTTCCGGGAACTAGTGTGAGAGGCTCCATGAGCAGCCATTGCTGTAACAAAATAACAAACAAAAAAACAAAACAAAAACGGACCATTGAAGTGAACAGAGTTGTTGCAACTCTCTCTCTCTAAACGGCTCTGGTTCAAATAATCTGTCTCAGCCAATAGCAAAATTCTGTATTTTCACTCTGACATTTTACAACTACAAATGCTAAATAAAAATACTTTCACTAAAATGCTAAAAGTTGGACTAGAATAAATCAACAAAAATACCCAAATACATGTATTCAGCAGAAAAAGTGGGTTTGGGGTTTTCTCTTTTGAAAACTATAGGATCAACAAACCTGTAAAACAAACATCAGGGATGACCTAAAACTATAAATCTTTTTACAGTTTATTCTATAAAGCCCCCAGATACTTCAAAGGGTTTTTATTTCCACCACTAGAGGCTGCTCACCACATTTTGAGAAAAGCTGGTTAACGCTACAATGCACTGTTTTCACAAGTTGTGATGTTTTTTACTCTGCTGTCATTAAGAGTAAATAGGGCTTTAGCCTTCCCCAAAGCTCCATCCTTTATTTTACTTTTTGTTTTTTAGTGTTAGAACTGTTTTTTCTGAAGAAGAATCTATGGTGAACAAGTACAAATGCTTTGAATAATCATAAAAAAATTGTTCAACGTAAGTGGCTGTCACATAAGACACATTAGACTTCACATAGGACACTTTTATCCAAATATGTGTTTGTCATATTATAAAGAGGAACGTGCTGTAATTATCAGTCTTTAACAAGTCAAATTAGTGTATTTGAATACTTTGCTAGATAAATACAAATGGAATGTACCTCTCCTGTGACTATAGCACTAAATAAATGCTTTTCTGACATAAAAGCCATTATTTCCAACAAACTTTTTCAGTGCATTTAATAGATCAGGGGTGTTGAACTCATTTTAGTTCAGGGGCCAAATACAGATAAGTGGGCCACAGAGGTGGGGAATGGAACAATTTCAACGGTAATGCTACCTTGCGTTTCTCGATTAAAGTATGTCGTATATGAGGCACTGACAATATCCAAGCAATATGTGACAGTAGTGACTATATTTATTTTCATTTAAGGATTGAGCAGCATTTAAAAATGGCTTGTTATAGAAGCACGGGAAAACTGCAAACCACTGCATTGAATATTGCCAAAACTCCCGAGCTTAAGTTTCTGTGGAAATTGGCCAGATATTTTTCACCCCTTTGTTGAGATATCCACAACTAAATTATTTGGTAATTCACACCTGTTTCTCAGCCATTTTTACTTTCGCCTGCGGGCCGATTTGTATGTTTTAAAGGGCCGGATTTGGCCCCCGGGCCAGGGGTTTGACACAGGGGTAATAGATGTTTTGCAGCTCAGCTCAGGAATAAGAAGACCAGTGATGTGTAATGTGAGCAGTCTTGCTGTTACTTTTCTAGAGTCCCACATTATTGGATGTCGGACCGCCTCTCCCGCCTTGGAGCGCACACGCACACACACGCACGGTTCTCCAGCTCCAGGACACGGTCCGGTGTGAGCGGCACATCCATCGGACTCGGTGTTGCACAGTGGAGGTGAGAAGGTAATGTCGTAAAGCCGGATGTCGTAAACTGGAGGGGGTGTGGGGAGGGTGAGAGGAGGTGACTCTCCGGCTGCTTTCAGACTCAGCGGACGGATCATGGCGGATGGCCCCCGGTGGAAGCGCAGGAAGCAGGCAAACCCACGGAGGACCACCGGTGAGTAAAAGCCCGGCCCGCGTTGCACCATGATTCCAGGGAACAGAACGGGACGTTTCCCGTCAGCCCCCGAAAGTTTGTGAGGGGAGTGCGGGTCTGCTCAGCCCCGAGTGCAGGTCCGTTATACTTAGTCCGTTATACCTGGTCCGTTATACTTGGTCCGTTATACTTGGTCCGTTATACCTGGTCCGTTATACTTGGTCCGTTATACTTGGTCCGTTATACCTGGTCCGTTATACCTGGTCCGTTATACTTGGTCCGTTATACCTGGTCCGTTATACTTGGTCCGTTATACTTGGTCCGTTATACTTGGTCCGTTATACTTGGTCCGTTATACTTAAAGCTGAACTCTGAAGTCGGAGCAGGTTTTAAATCAATCCTGGTTTTTGATGGTCTGTTCTGTTGGACTTGTCTGTCAAAGATCGGAAATCAATCAATCAACTGTATTTTTACTGGAAAAACTTCTCAAAGTGCATAAATACGCGATGGAGCGGTTTACACAGAGAATTAAAGAAAATCATTGCAGTTAAAAAAAAGAATAAAAGAAGAGAAAAAGCCGCTATAAAGCCAGTCTGTCTCACTTGTCGGAGTTCGATTCCCGGTACAAAGTTTAGGGCGAGGACCGGAGCTGTTCCCGTCAGAGGCTGTCTGTGGACTGGCTTTACGGAGCGCGTGTTAGAGACGGACAGCGGACGGACATGTCGGTGACTGGCGGTCAGTGTTCGGCTGTGGTTCAGTTACGGAGCAGTTACGCATCCAGTGTAAATCCGGTGTAACAGTTGCACTGAGTAGAAAGAGTTCTGAGCTCTGAAACAGACCCGTCCTCCGGTACCGACGGTCCGTCAGATGCTCTTTGTTGTGGTTGTTGATTTCCCATTTATCTAATCCCTGTTCGGACGTCATGTGGAGCTGTCGTTTGAAATGGTCGTGCGCGCGCGCGCGCGCGTGTGTGTGTGTGTGTGTGTGTGTGTGTGTGTGTGTGTGTGTGTGTGTGTGTGTGTGTGTGTGTGTGTGTGTGTGTGTGTGTGTCAGATAACGGTCCTTGCCCTCGGCCATGATGGAGGATATTTATCCAACACATTTCATCCCTGTTTGCTTTTCTTAGTTACTTCTTTCAAAAATCTGAAAAGTTGACCTTATTACATTTCTCCCTCCCCACCGGTCACTCATGGCTTGTTTGTTTATTAAATGCACTGTTAGTGATGCTGTCTATGAGATTAAAAAAAGTGCCCTATGCTTTAATTTCCATCCCGGGAGGTTTAGATCAAGGGAGCCCCCTCCCCTCTGATGACAGGTGTTTGCACTGATCGCTGTAATATACTGTACTTCAAAATAAAATTAAAAAATAATCAGGTTTGCAACAGGTGAACACAGTGATTTTGGAATGTACTGAGTTGGAAGCCCATGAAAGAGAACCAATAGGTTTATTTTAATATACCTTTTGTCTCACTCACTCACTCTATGGTGGTGAAAACAGGGTGAACAGCTGTGGGGTGGGGGTGGATGGCGCTCCCTCTGCATGTTAAAGGACATGTGTTTACATCTAAATGGGTCTGCCCCAGGAGAGGAAATCTTTCATTTGTTTTCAATGCTTTTCACTAACATCTTCTGGGGCTTTAATTCGAAAGTGGCCAGAATCTAAACCCACTCCTGCCACATCAGATAATCCACTCTCTTCTTTCCAGAGCTTGTGCTTTACTCAGAGAAAGATGGAGGTTAAGGTTGCTGTCACTTAGGGAAAGTTCATTGACTCGTTCTGAATAGGTTGGAAACAGCTGCTTATTTGAACACCTTCGTTTAGACCAGTTTGCATTCCGAAGAGAAAAGAAAAACCCTGGGTGATATAAAAGTTTTGTTTTTTTATGTGCTAAAGCACAGATCGCACACTTGGCAAGAACTGAGCATTTTGAACATGTTAAAACTTCATTTTTCCAGTGAGTTTCTTCAAACATCCACACACTACTACCCCTCCACTGTTTCACATTTAAGACATTTTTTAAGGTTTTGGTGTTTGTTCTTCTTCTTGTCATTCGGTCCTTCATCAAAGGTGTAGATTCCACTCCAGACTTCGTTTGCATGCTGACATAGGCCCAAATGAAGCAGACTTTCCATGGAAACGAATCCTAGAGCAGTTCCAACACTCTAGGATTGTCCTGTGTGAATGCGGTGGCCAGGGGTGCTGTTGACTGCCCCCTGACCCCGGCATCTTAGAGTATGACTTCACTTTCTCCCTCTGTGCCATTGTTAGGTTTTCAGCATGTCCAATTGTGTTTGTATTTAAGTCTACTCAATGACGGGGAAAGAGAGGAGGATTAGAAGTAAGGGGGAGTTAGGGTTCCAGGTTTTTCTAAACTTCTTCTCTTGGAGACTTTAGCTATGAGATCCAAAGGCACTGCAGCCGACTGCATTCTTCCCTGTAATTGTCTGTGTACCCACCAGCAGAAGCACAGACATAGTTTTATCATGGCTGCAAAAAACTTTTATTTCAGGGGATGTCGTTTTTTACTACTTTAGGGGGTGGGGTTTACATAGCCAATGTCTGATTAGATGGAGTGATCAGCTGCAGTGAGGTTCCATCTTGATGGCTGATTCCCATTTCATTCATTGTCTTTAGGGTGCTTTGGCTGTACTCTGAATAATGGAGGCTCCCCCTCTAAGCTTGACAATTGGACGGACATTAAGGTCAAGATGCTCCTGGTCTTTTTTTGTTGCAAAGGATAAGGTCCAGTGTGACAGATCACAGAACAAGTGAGGGAGAATGTTTAGAGACTAAAACAGAAATTCATAAAAAAACTAAAGGCGGTCATTCATTTAGTCAATTAGTCTGTCATTCATTCATTTTTCATTTAGTCTTTGATTTATGTTTTTATTCATTCATGTATTTATTCCTATATTGTTTTGAGTAAAATGCCATTAAGCTTTTTTAAGTATTTGACGCTATGATAGGGGACTTCTCCCACTGCTGTTTCTTGCGCCATGCCTTATGTGTAGCCTATACAGTGGCTGTGTTTGAAATATCATGCTAACGTACTACTTTTACTAGGTCAGACATCAAAATCTGTATTTAGCACGTTCACATTAAATAGTATGCAAAGATTGAATACGCGAGAAATACCCAGATATATACTATATCGGGACATTTTTGAAGTATGCACAGTGGGCACACTAGTCATACTGAACCACCCCATGATTGTGAGCAGAACGTAAAATTGTCCTTGGACTGGCTTCAGAGCTAAAAGTCAAACATCCACTTTCCAAAACATCTCTTCTTGTATTCCTTTACTTTTTAAACCCTTTTGTAAAAAGGGCTCTTGTTTTGAAGTTAAAACTGGAAGTTTAGTCAGTAGCACAATGAAGGGTCTCCAAAAATCTCTGAAATGTTCGCATGAAATGTGTTTACATGTTTTTTATGGATCAAATGAGCACATGTTGATATTCTACTTGATCACTTTCTCACTCAAAGGTGGAGTTTAAACAGAGATATTTAGCCTTAGTGTGCTTCAGGTTTTTGTTGTAGGTTCAAAATGCATCTTGATAAACTTGGAAGTACACTTCAGTGGGAACACTCATCATCCTAATCCTCCTAACCATACTTATAGTATATAGTAGGTGGGTCAGCGGCTCATGTTCCCCAAAAGCAAAGAGGAGGGCTGCAGGGTCAGGGTTGTTGAAAAGGTGGGTGAGGACGTTGACATCAGGTGACAGCTGAGAGGTAGACTCCATAAGCAAAGACAGGTGTGGGGGGAACTGATCCCAGTCTACATTACATGGCACTGGATATATTTTATATATATATATATATAATCTGAATGGCTTTGCAGGAATGCAGCCCCACTACAACCTTCCTGTTGAAACACCTGTTAGCAGTAAATGTGGGAAGCCTTCAGCTGCTTTCTCACCTCATTTTACAAAGACAGACTGTTTTTTTTTTATTTTAGATTAGATTTAGATATTTCGAGTTTTCAGTTGTGGTGATTTAGAAAATTACACTATCACCTATATTGAATTTTATATATATATATATATATATATATATATATATATATATATATATATATTTGTATTCAACACATCTGCTTGTTAACAACTGTGCCTGTGTGGTGCATTTAGATTTATAGTGATTTATAGTGTATTTCACCATTTTGAGAAGAAATATCGAGATTTGAGTTTTGGTCCATATTGAGCAGCCCTATTTTCTGGGAACAATATTGATATCGGATCAATATCTAATATAAAAATCGGATAGGGACATGCTTACACATGTTAGGGTTCAAACCCTAAACTAAGAAAGAAGCAATTCACTTTTTGTGTCATAGTTTAAACTTTTGACACAAGAATGTTTTCTAGTGAAAACACAAAAGTTTTGTTGTGTTTTGGTCGTCCATTTATACGGCAACAATGTTTTGGTGCTTGAAAACTGAACTTTTTCAAAACGGGCTCCAAAGTGGAAGTTTCCCCCTCCGTCTCTGTGTAAACAGGGAAATGACTCTTTCTGTGTCACGGGCATGTTCACTGTGTAATAATCTCAATAGTTACATTAGTCTAATGGGACCAGCTTTGTCTGTGAACACGTGAAATATAAATAAAAAATATTGCGTTTCACAAGTTGGGATGAATGAATAGTGACATTATTATTGATGCTAACATTTATTTCACACAACGTGTGACATGTTTAGTTTTTATTCTTCCACACAAGTGTTAAATCTGACCATAAACATGTCGGTGTCTCTCTGTGGTTTTATGACAGTAAGACGTGATCTTTTAATTTTTTTACTTGGTCTCTTCCTCATATGAAGTGGTTAGCATTACTCTGTGTGTCGGTGTGTTAGCTTAGCATAGTTAGCTTTAGTTGAGTTTCCAGTTCATAATCGTTGCTGCAGTTTCATCTCTGTCCCCGTGTTTGTGGAACTTTGGGTGGATCTGATGGAGGAACTTGAATCGGTTTCCTTTGTTGGATGGTTATCTGGTTTTTACCAAGTAGCAGCACAGTAGCTTCAGGAAACCGAGACGAGCACCTCACGCGGTGAGTGAAGGGGCGGTGGCGGTGCACACCGGGCGTAGAGGCTCCGCAGCACAGCTTCTGTAAACAACGTTCTGCTCTAGAGAATAATGAGTTGACAACAAACAGGGACAGTTTTGGCTCGTGGAACAAGTTTTTTTGGGGCATTCTTGGCTAAATTCAGGGACAAATGGCCCGTGGCCCTTGCTAATTTCCGACATGGGAATTTATCGTTTATATCGTGGGATGACAGATTCTTACCGGTGAGAATATTTTTGACAATAAATCATAAACGATATAATATTGCACATTCCTAGAATGTGGAACCAAAAACAAAAACAGAACCAAAACGTTGTCATGTAAGCATTTCTGCCTCACAGTAGTGATCCCTAATGGATCTTTTGTTTTGGAGTTTGCATGTTTGACTCATGTTTTGCTTTGTTTATTTCTTTTTTTCTGTGTGTGATCTGATTTCCTCCCATTGTCAAAAAACTTGCATGATGGTAAAAGTCCCACATGGAGGTGACTGAACATCTAAACGTGAATATATACACCACCTATCTCTAAACGTGAAGCAGCAGACCGTTTCAGCCCTGGATAAAGCAGGAATACAACATGAATGAATTAATATTTTATGACATTTTTAGAAACCAATGTTTTTCATAATGGCTGACAAACGTGCGGTAAACTCTGTATTCTGCAAGTTTTTCACATGCCTGGCGGAAATTTTTATTCTAAGATGACCAAATGTAGTTTGTTTTTTCTGCTTTAAAAGACTTTACTCTAACCTTTGTTAAGGCTGCTTAAAGATTAGCTACTTCAACAGAGAATGAGGGCATTGATGGAGCCCCTGATTTTCCATTTCTTATTCATTTCACTCAAACCAATTCTTTTTCTTTTCATCGTTAAATTGGCTTTCCCTAATGAAACATCATTACTGCCTATTAAACTTCACAAAATCATGCCAAATATGCTTAATAGGGTTAAATGAGTTAACCATTGTTGTTAATTTTATATTTCTATGATTTAGATGTGCAAAGTTAATGTCACTCTGAAATCACTTGAGATTACTTAACGTGACTTTTTGTCTATCCATTTGCTACACTGGCTAGTCATTTAGCCACTCATTTTACAGCAAAAAATATCATGCAAACTAATATGTGATATTGTCCCAAAGCAAGTCGATGAAGTTTTAGTCTACGTCATCTCACTATCTGCATTTTTGGTGAATGCCGGCATTTTGTTTTGGGAGATTTTGCATGAGATTTGCTATTTCTCTCTCTGCTATGCATTCACTTGAACATAGATATTCTTTAACATGATTCAACCATCCGTTTAATGTATCATGCCTTATGTAAATAAGGCTGATAAAGAACAGGTTTGAAACCTAGAGTAAGTGTCAATAACCCCGTTAACTGTGATGAGATGTGCCTTATTGGGGTTTGTGTGACTGAATGCTTAAATGAACTATTGTGTGGCCAGAGCTTTAGTGGCAAAGCCTGAAGAGAAAGAGCCTAGTTACCTTTGCAGTTTGCCTGCACTACCTCACACACTCAGCGGCAGAAGAAAGGGGCCATTCAGAGTCCTGACATGGGGAGGGAGAACCCTTTTCACACTCAGCTTGTGGGAAACTTCTCCTCCATACTGTGCATTACATTTGCATATGACCCATTCTCTTTCACTGGTCCCTCTGAGGGAGGAATCCACGGAAGGTTTGCAGATTTCATCAAATGCTTTGCTCTCTCTCACATGCTCCTCAAGCCTTCCAAGACCACGTCTGCTGACATTTCAGTTGTGCAAATGGAGATTTTTTTCCCCCAAATGGCTTGGTGTTAACAGCAGCACCTCCCTGTAGCATTTCTGTCATGGGTATTGTACTTTGTGGTTTCAGTCTTAAGGTGAAACCTTAAATCAGCAAAGCTGGCATCTCTCCAAATCTGCTCCACTGAGCCATGATCTCAGTCTGGGAGCCTCCCTCACCAAAGATGTCCAGAATGTATTGGGGGGGTTCACGAGTCAGTATCATGGAGTTGTTAACTTTGGGGGTGGGATGATTAGGCGATAATGAAACTGGGCCGACGTGCTTATTGCTGCTCAGTGTGGGTTGGTCATCGGGTTGGCAGGTGCACAAGGCCATGCCATGAGGGTTAAGTGAGCACAAAAGTGTCCTTTGCTCCCTGTCAGCAGACACTCAATGGAAATGTTTACATTCCCCTTTATTTCAGAATGGAAGTGAAATCCTCTTTAAAAAGATAAAGTTTCACCTTGTGAACACCTAATTCTAAATGAAATTGGCCATTCCGAATTAAAGTTAAATTCAAATTATGTGGCTGGTTTGTTTCAGTTTTTATTTCGAATTTAATAATTCCTCGGTCTTGTAAATGTTCATTCCGCCTTAAAATTATTTTGGTCATTCTGCGCATGCTCGTTTTGATGCGCTGGTGATGACATAATCCAGGATGGTTGCCTGAAGAAAGCGTTGGACTTGAGTCGAGACTATTTATTTAATGAGAGCCTTAGAAGATATGGATTTAATGAAAAGAGTGGATGGACAGAAGCATAAACATGTGGACAATCACACGGACACATGGACTTATTACAGACACACACGGACATCGTCAAACAAAACAAAGACTTCATCGAGGGACATGAAGCCCTGCTCCAGGTCACATGGCCTCACACATGTTACAGTGCAGCCGTGGCACTAACCGCTGGCTATGATTGGCCAAAGTACGGTCTTCTGCTTCCCTTCTACTCCTCAGCTGACCAAAGTGAAACCGTGTAATTGTCGAGCTGCTGCTTCAAAACTACAATCAAAATAAAAGTGAAAATAGTTATTATTATGTGATCTTCTGTTTTGTATGCCGAAAAGTTGTTTCCATGTAAACCTCAATTCAGAATTACTATTTCCATGTAAATACAAAGCAGAATAATTTGATTCTGAATTATTTAATTCCAAATGATTCATTTGGGCAACCGTGGCTCAGTGGTGGAGTGGGTCAACCAGTAATTGAAGGGTTTGGGGTTCAAATCTCGCTCTATCCAAGTCATTGTTGTTGTGTCCTTGGGCAAGGCACTTTACTCACGTTGCCCTCTATGAATGGGTATGAACTGTGTATGTTGGCGGTGGTCAGAGGGGTCGTAGGCACAAAATGGCAGCCACGCTTCTGTCAGTATGCCCCAGCACAGCTTTAGCTACATTGTAGCTTACCATCGCCTGTATGACTGATGTGAATGAATAATAGTTTCTGTAATGTACATTTAGTCTCCTCGAAAAAAGTGGTTTATAAATCCAAGCCATTAATATTATTATTATTAATTCTGAATGAAAAAACATCATGTAACCGTGGCCAATGAAAAGCCTTCTCTCTCTTCCCCCTCTGCCTGGCTAAGGTATGGGGGTACCCTCTGTGGACCTCAGGGGGATATTGCTGCTTAAATTGCTGTCTTGTTGGAGGTAAATATTGTCTGTGGTGTGTCTGTTGATGTTTATGTTAATCATCTGTTTGACTGCAGCTCTTTAGGCCCTCCCTGTGTTGGGATGTTCTTGTGTCCTTATGCCCCCTCCTACCTATCCCTCCCCTCGTCCCCACAGGCCCCTCACTGGAGTGGTTAATGAAAAAGACTGCACTGACAGAATAGGCGGGGGGCGGGCCCAGAAAGGGGTTAATACACCATCTTGTGTTTGTGGTCATTGCTGGTTCAGGCCAATCTGTGCTTGAGCTTCACATTAGATCATAGCACTGAAGTGTTATCTGTTTTCAGTGTTTGACCTGATTACAGTCCCACACTGTCTCTGTCTACTGGGACAAAATGAGATGATATCATATGAAGAGTAATCTGTTGCAGTGTTTTGTGCTTTACACATAGTCAGGCTGCTGACTCTTTTTCCGCCCCTTATGATGATCATATTGATTTTCCTCTCCAAAGCACAGGCGACTGATAATGGCTCTCCTGAGAGGAGCATACATCGTCACATCCTGATTCCAGTTGCAAAGCCCAGCTGTGGTGTCCCAGGGGCCATGTTGACTAACGGATAATCTGTACCTTTGTTCTGGAGATGGCTCGACTTGTCCTGTGACAGCTCCTACACAATAAAAGAAAACACCCATGTTCCCTGTTTGTTAGTCAGGCTGAAAGGCGGCTGCTCTGCTAACTGTCAGCATGGATGAACATCCACATGGGATTAATGAGAGGAGAATGGCCAGCCTGGAAACAGGGGGAGAGCAGAATAAAGGGAGGCATAGAGTACTGTCCAATTAACCTATGGGCATTTGTTTAGGTCTCAATGACCTCAGTAAAGATGAGACTCAGTTTGAGGCTATTCCAAAGGCTCAAACATACAACCGCGTGGACTTCTCCACAAAGTTGGTATCACACAAAACACTGCTCGGGATTGTATTGACCCGCATTAATTGTAACTCTGACCTGCATTTCACCGCCTGAAACAGTACAGGAGAGATGAACACAAGTTTAGAGGAGAGACTGGCAGACGAGCTACGACAGTACTGACACCTTTAAAACACGTCCCAGAAAGAGCACAAGGACTACAGAGAAGCACTAAAACTCATGGGACATGTAGGGTTTTAATGGAAACTACTACACGACGGTGTGTCTGTATGTGAGCGCTGAGGATAGCAGACAGTCTGCTCCGCACAGAGTCCGAGTATGTTTGAGCCTTAAAAAGGAAGCAACATAATAGTGGAGTAAAAGAAAGTTACTTTTCTAATGTTAATGCCTCATCCATAATACTGCACAGTGCATTATCAGCGTTAGAAAGACAGATAGATTAAAGATCTACCACCATGTGTCAGTCAAAAATCATAATACGGTCAGAAAAAAAATCCTTCCAAACAAATAATGGAACCATTTTTTTATTGTGACTTGACAACTAAAGACTCACAACAAATTGTTTCAAAAGTTTTCTTCAAGAAAATGCATTTGGCAAGAAATACATTTTGCAAAAAACAAAACAAAACCAAAGACAGTGATTACATGTGTACAAATCAGTGCTTCTCAAACTTTTCTTTCCACATTTTATAAAAGCTCAGCAAAACTCCGCGATTTCAAATTACAACCCAACATTTATCATTTGTCCCTATATAAATCTTCTTAAAATATCAGACCTGTAACTTTATTCTTTTAGGATCACAATCTCACATTTGTTCCTCATAGTTGTAGTTTCATAAAGTGACACTGTAGGCTGAAGTAGCCCCCAAGCAGTGACGTGCCGTCAGGGTAGGCAAGGTAGGCAGTGCCTGCCCAAGGGTGAATTGATATTTTGATTATTTAATTATAATTTATTTATTTATTTATTTATTTTAATTATAAATTATTTATTTTTCCATTTCCAATAGCCGACAGTACCTACCTACAAGTTTGAAAGTGTCCGCATTTTGTGCGTTTCATAGCCCAAATTACTAAACAGCGCTGTTTCCTGGAACAGCTGCACAGTCTTTTTTTTTTCGCTCCGCTGTAAGGCAGAGGGAAGCCACGCCCCCTCCCAAAGGCACATCGCTCTTCTGCCTTTGTTCTCATTGCATGATTTTACGTGTTTGCGCATGCGCAGTCAGGTCCCCAATGTGACATCAATTTACGTGTAAAGGCAGCGTAGAGAGCTGCCTTTGCACGTAACTGCGCTATGCTAAATGCTATACGTAAATTCACAACACATTAGTGAATAGATGACACGTGACCGCTGCTGCTACGTTCTCTAGCTAGTGGGCGGGACAACACTACAGTGTGGATGACAGCGCTAGAGATGATAGAGAAACTTTGTTTTGATGAAAAACAACAGCTTTTAAAAGATGGAGACCAACACCTGAGTTACCAGAGCTTCAGTAAAGGTAAGGTCAGAACATGTTTCATACTTTTCACAGTGAATGGAACAAAAGGAAGGTTTGACTTTGTGGATGCTCCTCACTGAGGCTGTTCTAAGTTGTCATTTTCTCTGTGTTTCTGTGTTTCCAACACAAACAACAGATGTGCTGTCGTGTCATGAGATATATCTTGTTGGAGAGTATGGAGGCTATATTAAATAATTGTTTATGTTTCTTTAATGGTGTTTATGATGGTGATTTTGTTAAATGGCTAAATGCTTGTTCATGTGGATCTTATTGGGTTTTTTCTTTCTTATTATGAATTGTATATTTTGATAAATGCATTGAAATTACTTTGTTGGAAATTGCTTTATATAAATAAAATTGATTTGAATTAAATTAACACTTGACAGCAGAAACATATGAAATTGTCATTGGTGGTCTCGATTTGCAATGTGCCTACCCAACCCTAGTGGTCACTACGTCACTGCCCCCAAGCTACTTCCATCACCAACATGTGACCTGTATTCGATGTTTCTGAACCAAACATTCAGATTGATTCTAACCAGACCTGGGCCACAATAAGCTCTCTATTCCCACAACACTGATGGTGTCACATGTGACATCATTCCTTCTTCTGCGGGCCACTTTTGAGGGACAAGCTGTTCACCCCATGCAGGATCAGATGGAAGTCACAACAAAATCACAACATATACGAAAAAGAAAGGATATTTAATCTTTTCAAAAATTGGAATTCAGTGTAAGAAAAAAATGACATTTTGAAGAAGGTTACTCTCTCTTTATCTCATTTAGCTGGAAAATGTTTTATAGATGTATAATAAACTAGTACTGGGCACAGTAATACAGTAACAACAACACCAATCATTTCACTGAAGAGATTAATTAATTAATTTATGGCTTGTTTGCTTCCTTTCTATTTTCCTGTAGCCAATGTCTGCACTTTCCTCACTGACTATTTATTATTTAAGGGAATTAGTAACTTTATTCTTCTGGATAAAGACTGATGTTTCTTTGTGTTTGTATGTGACAAGCTTTCCCTGTTGACATGAGTACAGCAACGTACAGTCCCAGGCTGTGATCAAAATTGCATACTACTCATACTAATTCTGATATCAAAATGAGTATGTAGTGTGTTCCTATTGGATAGTATGGAGTACACGAGAAACACACGGATGTATACTAAATCGGGACCTTTTTGAAGTATGTACGCCTTTGTAAATAGTGCTCTTATTTTGAAGTTAACAGGAAGTTTTGTCAGTAGCACAATGGAGGGTCTGCAAAACTCTCCGTAATGTTGACATGAAATGTGAGATACAGTATCTAGCCGCAGTGTGCTTCAGGTTTTTGTCGTTATAGTTTCAAGATGCATCTTGGGAACGTATACTTCAGTGGGAACGTCATCATCCTAATCATACTTATAGTAGACATTATATACTTATTGAGTCTGTAGTGCATAGTATGCCATTTTCAACACAGCTCCAGTCTCAGAGACACTAATACCACCTCAAAACCCAGCCTTGATGGGTGGTGTATGAAAGCCACTGTGGTTTTATTCACTATGGACGTAGAAACCCAATTTCAGAGATTCTCTGTACATTTTGCAACAGCAGGGGGAATTGTTTAGTTTTGGTGTGTGTTTACAATGGTAAATAGATGCTGCTCGATAAACCAATAGGAGTTCTGCATCAAATATTTGCTTTAACATTGTTTCTGAATTCCAGACTCAGCTGTCTTTTGGATGTATGCTTTGTTGGTTCATTCAGGCTCTGTGACCTCACAGCACTGTCAGTGTATGACAGGTGAGCAAAGTACAGAGTACAGCTATTTCTCTTTACACTGGCTCTGAGCGCTGGAATGAAGGCAACAACCTTTGACCTGTCTAGTTTTAAAATGAAGATACACGAGCTTGGTTCACTTGTGAGTGTAATAGTTGGTCCTATCACATGTTCAGACTGTGACAGAGCTTCAAGGCTTCTACTCATCAGAGCTGAAGCTCTACTATGTCATTGAATAGTTTCTGTGGGCTTGTTTACATGTTTCTTCTGATCCAATATTCTAATGTATGACCCATTAGCTGCATGCCAGTGCTCTTACGACAACCCAGTCTCACCCCCAACTCGCCATATATTGACGTTCCAACCCTTTAGCGTTAGTATTCGATGCACGGGGTACCCTTTTGGTGTTCTTTTTCGACGCTGTAAGCTGCTTTTTAATGCAACTTTTCAAAATAAGACTTCTAATTCTAACCATAAGTTCTCACTAGAAATGTCATAAAAACAATTGTAAAGCCACAATCTATCTTGAAATAAGGCAATTTGCCACGGGCCGACACATAGTGAAGGGGTACTATGTGACGCTAAAGGGTCATTCCCGAACATCAATATGTGACCAGTTGGGAGTGAGAATGTGTTGCTTACGACAACACACACTCCTTCTCCAATTCCGGTGGTTCCTATTCATTGAACATTTTATGTTGCAGGTATTCTGCTCACTCTGGGCTTTTTGTCTGTGTCCCCAGCATGCACAGCTTATGTTCCAAAAAATACTACCACACCAAAGTCCGAGTGGGGTTGGTAAAGTGTACGGGAGAAATTAACGTCACCTGAAAGGATTAAAAAAATGTTTTTTAAAAAGAATTACAACAGTTACCAGACTGTCATTGCCCAATCCCATTAGATCTGTGAAGCTAAGCATGTCTGGGGCCTCATTTATCAAAGTGTGCCTAGGTAAGCACACTTCAGCTGGCGTATGCTAAAAACCAGGAAGTGCGTACAAATCTTTCTTTTTACGATTTATAAACGAGTGCGCACGTACCTGTTTCCGTTTAGAAATCATATTCAACTCGAAGGTTGGAGCACGTGAAGAAACATCTTGCTCCCCCCATTTGGTGCCCATAAAAGGTCCGATGAACGCCCTGAATGAATATTCACTAATCCAAATTTCACGGTGGACCGAAGGGGAAATCGAGCAAATAAAACAAATTTCACTCAATGTGAGGTGGAGGTATTAATTGTTAAGGTGGACACACGCAGGAGAGCGTAATGTGGTGACACAGTGAACATTAGAAATGATAGAAAGACAGATCGTTGCCTCATCAGACTGTGACAGGTGAAAAAGAAACGATCACACATAAAAGTGGAGGAGAAAATGTGGATCACTCTCCATAGGAAGAGCGTCTGTTCAACAGGTGGAGGAATGGGGCGGAGCTTAGCCTCACAAAAAGCTGGAGGATCAGTGGGGATCCCCTCTGTGTAACGGAGGTGGGGGACACACACAGATGCACTATATATGGGATTAAACTCCACAGCAGCTCGTCTTCCTCCCAGTGCAGCACCTTGTCCTCACGGGGCAGTGCCAAATAAGCCACGGTGCGTCTTTACGCATTAGAGTGTGTTCCTTTTTATAACCGCTACAGGTGTTGTAGCCAATTGATCGTCAGTTTTGCGCATTGATCATGTGATTATTATTATTATTATTATTATTATTATTATTATTATTATTATTATTATTATTATTATTAATAATAATAATATAAAACTGGATTTGTAGGCACGCGCACGTCACTCACTCCCGTTTCTCATACTTTTGTGCGTAAGGTCAGAGCTGCCGTGGAGGTGTGCACATATGTGACGTACGCACATATGTGACGTACGCTTTCTTTTGTACGTCTGCAGCATTTATAAATGAGGCCCCTGGTCCTGGTTAGTAGGTGGATGAGACCTATTGGAATTCCAGATGCCACAGTGGGGTGGCAGTCACCCCAGTGGTATCTGTCATTGTGTCCTTGGGCAAGGCACTTCACCCACATTGCCTAGTATGAATGTAGTGTGTGAGTAAGTGTTGGTGGTGGTCCGAGGGGCCGATGGCGCACTATGGCAGCCTCGCATCCGCCAGTCTGCCCCAGGGCAGCTGTGGCTACAATAGTAGTTTACCACCACTAAGTGTGCAGTGAAAGAATAATCCCTTAATTCTGTAAAGCGACTTTGACTGTCTATGATAAAGCGCTATATAAAATTGATGCATTATTATTATTATTATTATGTAGATTGTTCTTAAGTCTGCAGTCTTTGCCAAACATAAAAAAGAAGCAACCCTCTTATGCAGAAAGCACAAGGCCATTAGTAACAACTGGAATGTAAAAGGAAGGACATTTCTTTTCTTTTTATAAAGTAAGAGCATAAAACAATGTAAATTGCGCTCTAAAAGCACATGAATAGATCAGAAAATAAATGATATGCACACTTATAATCCTCCTCAGTAATGAAGCAGCACTCTGAATAAATGAAGCCATAAATCAGCTCGAATCAAGAGGCCATGAATAAAAAACGGCTCCAAAAGAAAACCCAAGCTCGTCGAATGCCCCATCAAACGCACACGCACACACACGCACACGCACACGCACACACACACGCACGCGCACGCACACGCACACGCGCACACGCACACACACACACACACACACACACACACACACAGACATCCTGTCTCATCAGAAGTCATTGATCAGCTCCTAAGGGGGAGGGCTACTTCATCATTTTGGTCCCACTGCACCATGAAAATACAAAAGTAGGAAATGTGGTGCAGGTTGTAGCCCAGGATGAAATCTGAAAGCTCTTTTCTCAGTTTCTGGCTGTGCTGTGAACACAGGTTGGAATGTTCCCCACTGTCACAGCACGCACTGATAAACACAGTGATCACACATCATCGGGTATCTAAAGGTGAGACAACCTTCTATATGTCACTATCACATTCCTGGGAAAACTGTCTACTGATTTCAAATGTGTCATAAAAACATAGCTGAGCAAGAAATCAAATGAAGTGTCCTCATAGTTATTATTATTATTATTATTATTATTATTATTATTATTATTATTATAGTATTTCTGGTTTGTCTTTTGTTCACACCATCCACCAAGTTAAATTCCTTGTATTGTTTTTAAACTGTGCTTGGTGATTAAAACTGTTTCTGATTCTGATATGTACCCTGGTTTATAATGGAGGTCTTTCTCCAATCAGAAGACTAGCCTGCTTTAGGTGGCAGCTCCTAAGAACCTGTTGCTTCTCTAAAGCTGTGCTGCCTGCCTCAGTTCTCTTCTTTGTGTAGGCAGCGGTCTGCATTGAATTTCAATGACTCCTCAATCTGGTGGTAGGCCTTCTGGTGAAGCTCCCTTCACTGTCCAGCTGCATCATGTTTCTGACAAACAGAAGAAGCACTGTAAACACCAACACAACACTGCATAGAAAAAACTAAAACATCCAGATGTACTGTAGTATCTTCTCCAATGCCATAATGGGTAATCTGATATTAACCACAGTAAAGTTCTACTGTAGCTGAAATTTGGAGTAAAGATTTTGGTTCACTATTGCACAAATACACTTTTCCAATGAACTCATTCAGTGCCAGCCATTTTCAAAATTTCTACCCCCCTCAGTGTCAGCCGTTTTAGAGCATTTTGACTAATTTTGAAAGACCCACAGAATAATTCTGAAAGATTAAATTCTCTAATTTCATCAGAAAAATAAATTTTGTTTCTAGCTTGTTTTGTTTTTCTGTAATCAGCAGTTGAATAGTTACAAGTTTCACACAAATCACCAGTTTGTGACAAAAAGCTGAGAAAAACGTATTTTTCTGAAAAAATTTATTAGTGACTTTGAAGTTTTTTTTTGCTTCAGTGACATCTCAACATTGGTTTCCTTCTATAAAACTACAAAAACAACACTGAGACCAGGCTTTTGATGGCAACATTATTATTATTTTGCTATCTATGTCAGAGTTGAATGAATTTCTTTCTGTATTTTGGCGTTCTTTCAAGTTTCTCCCCCCGTCATTCTCTACACACGCAACTTCCTCCTCCTCCCGGACATGCCGAGTTTCACTGCTTGCCCCATTTTTTTTTTATTGTTTTCTCTCACCATCACCACACTCTCAATAGTCCATTTAGTTCCACACATGCTCTGGGCGAGTGTGCACTGCTGTGAGCTGCTGGGAACTTCAGCATCAACTCTCGTAGTACCATTTTCTGTCTCATAAACTCCTTTCCTCTTCCTCTGAGCTCTGCCCATCATGGGTGATCTCTCATCCAAAGGTGCGCTGCTGCCACCTACATGTCGCCAGTTGGTCACTACATCATTGTACAATTTAGATATTCACCGGAGAGCTTTGTCACACTGTCTCCGAGCAACCCCAGTCGAAAAACACAATTCACGTCTATAGACGTGAATGGCACTCAATGAGTTAAATAAGAAGTCACACACAAGTAGTAGTAAAGAGATTTTTTTTACTCGTACCATATTTGAAGTCTACTAGTACTACCAGTAACACAATATTGTGTACTAGTAGATTATTTCTCCAGGATTTCGCAGGCATTTTTTGTGGTCTGAAATGCCTGATTTCGCGGGCCAGTTTTCCAAAAGTTGCGATAAGAAGTTGAGATTTTTTTTCAGCCCAAAAACATACTTTACTCCCAATTAAGTTAATTATTTTTACCACTTATACATAAATATTGACCAGACATGTTCTCAAAAAAATATGCTTTATTGTTGGAAAGCAAACACCAACACAATTTTGTAAAACAGGCAAACAGTTTTGTTTTTTTTTGGCTTATACACTGAGCATACCCTGAATGCAAAAGGTGTAACATTTTTTAATCAAAATGATCATCAGAAGTGCAAGTCAGTAAACAATAATGAACTTAAGCAATATTAAAGTTCATAACATGACCCTGTCATGAAGACATATTTCTTTAGGCATAACAGAAAATAAATTAAAAATACAAAGCATTAATGTACATACTGTATGTAATGATATTGTGTGCTTCCTGTTTGTTCTCCCACATGGGGTTGTGCACTGGCTTTCATTCTCTGGACGTGCTTTGCAGAAGCAAAATATTTGTCCATAGACGACTTCCGCTTGTACTCGATGATAACATTGCATTTTGAACAAAAAATGTTTACCTCCACTCTTATGAAGCAACGTTGGGTGCTGTTTTGCACGGTCCTTAGCTGATATTTTTGTTTGCAAATGTGAGGTATTTCTATCGCACATGACTCCACTGAATGCCTTCTCCTGGTGTAGTGAAAAATAATCCTGCGCATGCGCCTCCTACAGGCGCATGCGCACTAATAGCGTAGTAAATATCTTCACGTATATGTACAATATTTTACTACCTTAAATTTTCCTACCATGATAAACCCTAATTCTAACCCTAACCCTAAAAATTAAAGGAAAGATTCTTACCTGTTTTCAAAATGCTATACTATCTATCTATACTATAATTCAAGGAAGGTCTGTGTGTGTGTGTGTGTGTGTGTGTGTGTGTGTGTGTGTGTGTGTGTGTGTGTGTGTGTGTGTGTGTGTGTGTGTGTGTGTGTGTGTGTGTGTGGAGCAAATATCTCCCAGAGATATTGACCGAGTTTGACCTGAAACCCGGTCGACGGGTTCCAAATACCCCGAGTGTGTGTATCTGTTATTTTGGAGTAATTTGGTCATTTCAAAATGTTTATTTTAATTTTATTTCACTTCTGGACGGCCCCGAAATGAAACCTATTCAGCTTTTGACCTCAGGGTGTGAGGGGGCGCTAGCGCACCATCTATATCTATTTCACTGCACAGCAGACTTCCGGTGTGTGTGTGTGTGTGTGTGTGTGTGTGTTTGTGTGTTTGTGTGTGTGACGGACCACCATTTAGTCCGGTTGCAGTCTGTGTCACGACACCCGTCCATTGGGTGGTAGTGACTGTAGTGTTGAGTCAGATCAGTAAACGGTGCTACATAGTGAAGCCCGCCTGATGATTACTGCAGCTTCACTCACGACACACCTGCCACTACACCTAACTACTGAAAATAGAAACGTTTAGTGAAAGTTAGGCAGGTACACACACACTAAACGACAACAAAAAATATGAAAATGACTCAAAATACACTAAACGAAATACTTATAATCCCACATGAATGCATACTTCCGACGGGCACTGTACATTACAGAAAAAAACACCACACAAAAAAAATATAAAAATCAGTTAAAAAAACAACAACACATTTATCATGCGCATGTCTCATAGAATTAAACCAGGGAAATTGCACACACTATTTTACTTTGCACCTGCAAATATACCCCTTTATAATGCTACAACTCTTCTTAAGCTCCCACTATATGAATACATACTTCCGACGGGCACTGTACTCGACTTCAAAAAAACATACATTTACAGAAAAATACAACAAAAATATGAAAAAGGCTCAAAATACACAAAACTAAATATTTATACAAAAAATACACAAATTACTCCTGAATCACACTACAATAGCAACAAAAACAATAATTATACACAAATACACGACTCCAAAAAAACATACATTACAAAAAAAATTTAAATAAAAAAAACAGCAAAAATGTAAGCACAAAAAGACAACAGAAAGATACACAAATACACATGACTCCAAAAAACATACCATACAAAAAAATATAAAAGTGAAAATTAAACTAGGAAAATTGCACCCACATTTTGCACCCGCAAATATACCCCTTATGCTCCCACATGAATACATACTTCCGATGGGCACTGCACTAGTGTACTTTAAATTTGAGCACCAGTAGAGCTTAACTATTATTGATAACATATTTATTTATTCATTTTAATGACTCTACATGTAATGCTGCATGTAGCTCTGTAACATTGCACTGTTGATTTATTACATGGATGATTTTTACAAGTACAAGAAGATGGACTGAATGCCAGCGCACTATGACGATACATGGGAATTTCAATGAGTAATGTTAGCGAGCCAACCAGTCTCATCAATCACAGATGGTCGGGACTGAAAACAAACTACCACTCTGTTTTTAAAGTTTAATGGGTATTTACTATAAATATGATGTAAAGTAGAAACCTTGTTATGGTTATTGAAACAATATGATTATTCCTCTCATGGTGACTTGAATGCTCTGTGAAGTAATGTAATGTTTTGGACACATGCAGCTACTATCAACTAAAGCTGGACCATACTTTACCATCGTAAAAGTTGAATTCTTTTTTCATTGGAAACAGAAAACTAAAGCAATTATTCTACTGGATTCTGTTCCTTTGGTGTTGCAGCATTCTTTGTTTAGGTCTCATGATGCTTATTACTAAATTATGCTGAACCAAGAAAGTCTTTGATGCAAACGTGTCTTCCGAGTTTCCCGTAAAACCACCACTGTAATGTTTGTGATTCACCCAATAATTGCTGACCATCACTCTGTTTCTGCTTTGCACAAACACTGTGAAGGTTAATGTAACTGAAGGGATGAGGTGTCTGAGTATAAAAAAATTACCCCAGATTCTGGGCATGAAGTGAGTGGTTTACATGAAAGTTATCTACTGCAGGGGTTCTCAACCTTGAGGTCAGGACCCCATTTGGGCTTGTGAGACACTGGGAGGGGGGCGCGAGATGCCTTCAAGAAACTAGGAATATTTTCAGAACAATTTGAGCCCATTTTTGCTTATTTTGACCCTTTTTTCACAACTACATCAAACAGTTTGGGGTGCAAGAAACAGGCTAAAAATAAGCATAACCTATTTTCATCACTTTTTCTTGCCATATTTTGCTCCTTTTATGCATTCCATTTCTGCCACTTCTCCATCAAATTTCAATGCCTTTTCTCCACATTTTTTCCACTTTTAAGTTGTTTTTTGCACTTATAATCCCCTTCCCCAACTAATGTCATGTACATTGACTCATTATTGTAATTTTGACCTCTTTTCACCATAATTCATGCTAATTTTTGCCAACTTAACCACATTCCTGATTTGTTATGCCCATTAATTGCCAGTTTAAACTAATTGCGCCTCCATTTTAAATTAAATGTTCATCCACCTTCAGGTAGAGTGGGAGTCCCTGGTCTCTGGCACTTTTATTTTGGGGGTCGCATGCTGAATAGGTTGAGAACCACTGATCTACTGGATAATAGCTCTGATGAGAGATGAGATGAGATCTGTAGATCAGGAGAAACTGATGTTATTGGCTTAGCTGCAGTGTGGTTTAGTTGGCCAGGCTAACTTCCTGTTTGTTCAGTCCATCTGTGGAGCTTGGGAAGGGGGATGCTCCCATGAGATTACCCCGTGAGAGTCACATGGTTTGTTTTTGAGATGTCTGCATGTGTAGGTGTATGTTTAGCAGGGTCTGTGCAGCTATCTCTGGCCTGCACCTGAATTCTGACCCGAGTGTGAACTGTCTTCAAGCCATCCCTTAACAGCACATCTCCCTGGGTGACGCCTTCCTTTTCTCTCTCTCTCTCACTGTGCTGCCCAGATGTTTTAAAGCTGTTTGTTAGTTTATCTACTGGAAGCCTGATTAATGCCAGCTATGAAAACTACTCTGAAGACTTTTAAGCCTTGTCGCTGAACTCTACTCTAGCAAAAGTACCAGTTTGTACACACAACTTTATCTGAAACTTGAGATTATTTGATAATACACTAATTTATTAAGACAAATGATAAGAAATCACAATTCATCGTCATAATCAAAGTGGGTAAACATTAATCCTTTTCACTCCTCTCTTTAACTTTGATTTACACTTAATTGAAGTATTTTTAATTTCACACGCCTTTTTTACACAGTCTGTCTTGTAATTTTTGTATTTTTTGGCAACGAGCCAGCTGCCCGTCTATTATACAAAACATAAGGTATTTGGAAGTTTCTCCAGTGGGATCAAGTAATTCAAGAATTTGAATTAAAATGATCCCAAAATAAACATCTATCAGAGTCGCGGGGGTCTGCCGGAGCCTATCTCTGGCTCATACTGGCCGCTAGGCAGGGGTACACCCTAGACAGGGTGCCAGTCCATCGCAGGGAAACCCAAACACAAACACCACTCAACCTAACAGTCATGTTTTTGGATTGTGGGAGGAAATCAGAGTACCCAGAGTAAATCTACGCAGCACGGGCAGAACATGCAAACTCCACACAGAAAGGACCCAAGTGTCCACCCCAGGGCTTGACCTTCTTGCTGTGCTAACCACTAAGCCACCGTGCACCCCAAGACAAATATTACATGATTTTTTTAGGATAAAGACATAAATCAATAAATCAAAAATCATTTTTTTTGAAAATAAATAAAAATGGTTGAAATTAATGCTCGAAATGTAATTCTCTTTTCCACTGTAAACATGCATTGCATTGTGGGATGTAGAATTCTGTAGACAGATGTATAGAAGTGTTTTTCCTTCATTTTCACTGTGATTTTACAGTGACTTCCTAACACATTTCTGGTGTTTTCACCGACTGAAAAAGGTGGATGTTTATTTTGGGGTTATGCGGAAAGATCTGAATATGGCTGACATTGAATGTTTTGCAGACTGAGGTGATATTACTGTCCTCCTTGTCTGGCTAAGAAACAGAAGAAATAAATGTAAGAATGAAGGAATAACACTTCTACGCATCTGTTTACGGTACTCAACATCCAACAATGCCATGCGCAAAACCTTTACGTAAATATTAACAAATCAAATGTTTACAATGGAGAAGAAAACAAACTATCGAGTGGCAATTTAAACCTTTTACATTTTTCTAGAGCAAATGATCTCTGATGTATTGATCCATGAGGCCTACGCTGTCTTTGTCTTTTTCTGATAAAAATAATGTTATAATGTTAATAATTTTTAGAAAAGTAAAAAAAAAACGGAAAATGTTGTTTCTGAACAGTTATTCAATTACCCTTGGTTACATTTTTCATTACCTTTCATTAAAACTCCAAAATCTTAATTTCCGTTCTATTGCACTCACTCCTATTTTTAATTGCATCACCCATCATTTAGTTGAAGTGATGAGAGGATGGGTGGATGGACATAAATTTGTCACTACAGGAAAAGCAAGGATAGAGCCCCAAGGCAGTAATGGCTGTCCTGCTCCATCACCCCTTCACTCAGCGGCTAATTTAAAGCAGTGCCCTTCTAATCGAATGGCTACCTGATAAATCTATTAAATCCGGACACATGTCCAGCTGGGCGTGGCTGTGACACAGCGTCTAGACAGGCTGGCCGTGAACAAATCACTTAAACAGGATTCCCATCCAGAGGAATTCCACATCTGCATTACTCCTGGTTGGAAGGACTGTTTTACCAAATCCTCAGAAGGTCCAGATCTAGATTAATATAGATATACATAATGACTACGAGGTACACCCTCACATAGAGCACTAGAGCTGATTAAAACATATATTATATTTGGGTCAGGATTTATCTATCCCCCTTCTTAGGAGAGTCAAAGGCCTCAGGCTGGATTGTATTGATCAGTTGTAAGGGGACATGACTGATATGGTTTATGTAGAGCTTTAGTGTGTTGTTGATGACTCTGCTGAGCCCCAGCACGCTCTCCACTCTGTCCTCGGGGAGCTTATCCCTTTTGTTGACCGGTTTTACTTTAGTCTAACCAGGTCTAAATAGAGCAGGCCTCTGATCAACAAGCAGATTACCCAACTAATAATGTGTACATCATGATATATAGAAATGCCTCGGGTGACTGCCTCTATTAATATACAAATTTGAAGGATTACCATCTACTTTTGTCTGTGGTTGTGGAGAGGGGATTAGGATCCTGGTCCAGACAGATTGGATTTATTGTGTGTGTAAGGCTAAGGATTTCCTGGCCCTGAAGCCCCTGTACATGTACAGGCTGATCTCTGCTTTCAGGTTCCACATCACAGGATCCTTTTGTTTTTGTGGAACACTTACATCCATTACATCTAGATTCCTCAACATCTGCACATCTTCTTTTAGCTGTGAAAGCAGTTTTTACCTCACAAAGTGGAATTATGTAAAAACAAAAAACCTTTATCACAATATGTAAGCTCCTTGTAGCACTGCGATTAAACTGTAATAACAATTGATCTTAATTATGATTTTGGATTTTATTCAGAAAATATATAAAAATCATGCTGACCGATAATAATAAAACCTTTCCATCTACCACTTAATGGGATCATTGGTATGAATCTAAATATTCCATTTTTTTTTCTTACAACAAATTTTGTATTGGTAAATGTAAATGTAGTGCAAAATACAAGTCACAGGTACTAATCAACTAATGTTTAAAGAGTAACTAAACCTTGAGATTTTCACAGACGTACGTCTAGCCTGGAAATTGAAAAACAAATGACTTGATTGTGGGAGGAGCTGCTGAAGCGTTTTAAGACATGCCCAGTCTATACTGTATCCCCAAAGAATAATCTATGCTATGCTATGCTATGCTATGCTATGCTATGCTATGCTATGCTATGCTATGCTATGCTATGCTATGCTAACTACCTACTGAATACATACTATACCACTCTATTCATAATTCTCCCAATCCAACCTACTCGCCACAGATTGCAGAGTCCACAGGTGCTTGCTTTTATAAAAAGGGCGGGGCCAACATTTGTGATGTGGTTTGTGATGTAAGAAGCCACATAAACATCACAAAACACAATATTCAGCCAATAGCTAAATTTGATAGTAATACCCGGGTTTCAACAAATAAAGTCAGTTTTAACAAAACTCCATTTGTGGTTTTGGGGGTTACTTTTTGAGTTATGTTTTGTTGGATTCCTGTTTAAAGGACAGTTTGAGTTCCAGTTCACACATTCTGCAAGACTGCACAAAAACTGCCCAAGCAAAAAGCCATTTTTGGATCTAGTGATGAACTTTGATTTGTTCTGAACTAATCAATGATTGATTTCAGTTCAAACCAAAGCACAGCAGAGTAAAGACAATACAAACTGCAACTTAGGATCAATAATTTCATAGTCTGCTGAGAGCTTGGTACTTTGAGATGAGCCTCTGTCGCAGGTGGATGCATTACCAGGATAACAAATGACTGAATAATGCAGATATGTGATGGATTAGGGGCAGCACGGTGGTGTAGTGGTGAGCACTGCCTCAGAACAAGAAGGCCTTGGTATGATTCCTGAGTCGGGAAGATCTCCTTGTGGCTACTTCGGTTTTCTTGGGTACACTCTTACATTGACCCCAAATCCAAAGACATTTTACTCTTCATTGAAATGTTCATATAGCAGTGAATGATGTCATCTCCACAAATGTGGGCCATGTGAGGGACTGGTGTCCTCTCTAGGGTGTACCCTGCCTTGTACCCATTGTAAGCTGGAATAGACACCAAGGTAGATTTTCTACTGGTTTTATCCATGTTCACTACTGCTCTGGTTGAGCGAAAAAAAAAAAAAAACATAAATTACAAAGATTTACTTTTAGAATGACAACAAGAAACAGGTTTTTACTTTGGCCTATTTAAGTCATGCAATGCAATCCCACTATCCCAGGTTATATTGTTTGCCCAGATACACAAGGGTGAACCAGCCGTAACTCATTGAAAAGTGAAGATATGTGATGTGTTGTATGCTAGCTTGTAGATGTCCTATAGATAGCTGCTACATAACGTGTCCTTTAACTGTTTTAACATGCGGCCCACACACCCATACACAGACAACACACACCAAGATATTTATCCCCAAGGGCACTGAGCTAAAGGAGAAAGATCCTCTTCATCATGTCTCTGTCCTTTGTTCTTGTTATCAGCCACGATTAATGAGCCCTACATAATTGACAAAAATAGGGGGGGAAAAACTGTTGCCCAATGTTTATCAGACAGTAAGAGGAGGAAGGGGTGCCGAAAGTAAATGCCCCCCAGGTGCAGTGACATCATCCTTTGAGGTAAATTATGATGCCTATGTAAGTGGGCAGATTTGTCTAAAACATTTCTTTGTGTGTACATGTGACCCTCTGCTGTGCTCCGATTGTCCCAACCCCCGACCTTTGAACTCTAATCCGTTTTCTGCCTTTGTGGATCCGTCATGCTTCTTTGTCTGTGGCAACTGTCTGGCATGAGGGAGGGAGACGAGCTGAGGGCTAAAAAACGGCCTGATGAGATAGTGGCAGACCAAGAGACGGGAGGAGAGGGCGGCAGGTGCAATAGACACCCAGCGTAATCAAGGCACTCAGAAAACAGCAACAGGAAATCAAGGTTGTCTTGGCAACCTGGCACTATTGATTAAGCACGACCATCTCAGAGCTCGCACCAAAGTCCCTGTGGAAAGGTGTGTTGGGTTTCAAAAGGGGTGGGAGACGAAGAAGATAGGGAGGGGGAGGAGCAGAACAGTTGACAGCGATCAGTGGAGGTACATTACATTTCACTGATGTTCCTCCAGATATTGGAAATCATCATTGAATCCCAGCCAAAGTGCTCTACTAAGATCCTCCTGGCTCTCCTTTGTTCCTCTGGGTCCAGTTTAGAGTGTTTCCAGGTCAGCAGTTCCCTTTGTGCCTTTTAATTTCTATGAATGGTGTGGCACACAGTAGGATTAATTTGGTATTTCAAAGGACTAAGCTGGTTACTGTGCTAAACCTTTGTATACTGAACAGAGACACAGCATTTGTTCACCAAAGACATGTTGCATGAAAGATCAATGCATAGTATTGACACGTTATCAATGTTTCTTTAGATCAACATTTTTTTTAATAGGATACTTAAAAACAAAACAACAACAGTTTTCAAGTATTTATTTTCTTTATTAATTTTTAAAGTTGCATTGATCTATTCATTTATGTCTGTATGGTTAACAGAAACCTACTGTCAATAGTAAGTGTATGTTGACGGATGTTTCATGGGTCATGGTATGTGTGTGCGGACCAGCTCTTTATCCTGTCTTGCCTAGGAAAGGCTTGCCGTCAGTCATCATAATTTACTCAGTAATGGTTTGGTGTAGAAATGTAACAAATTACTTTACTTCTTTTACTTATTTTACTTGTACTTAAGTACAAGTAAAATAACTGATTCAGAAATATTCTCAAAAAACATTACCCATTAAAACAACTCAATTACAGTAACGTAAAGGGCTGAGGTTGAAATATATGATTGACTAGGAAAAAGTATTCCTCTCAAGTAAGTGGTGCAACAGTATGGCTTTCTGCGCCATGTTGGAGTAGTAATGTATGTAAAATAAATATGGTTTTAGTTCTGATTATACTCAATTAACAAAACAACAGCAACCTCACACGAAAACACACTGTGCAGTGCCAACGCCTTTCGTTCATCTCTCACTATTTGGGGCTATTCTGGGGCTGGGCTAATGTAGCATTAGTGTAGCGCTGTGAGTGAGTCAGTGGTCATTAGGGCGTACAGACAGCACTCTCCCTGAGGCCACAGGAGCCAGTCAGTCTAATGATGAAGCCAGAGGAGTGCCAGGGACCTGAGCACTCATGATGTCCTACACTCATAGATGTTTCGGGGTAAAAATTATCTTTGATTTCTGTTGGACTAACATACAGTGACATAAATTGTGATGTTGTATCTTCCTCCTACTTGTTTGTACACATGTACGTCTGTTAGAGCTGAACACTGAGAGAGAGGGAGGGAGACTCCTTCAGAAATAGGGTGGCCAAACAGGAATGTAAACATAACAGCTAAATAAAGTGCTACAAACACACACACACACACACACACACACGTCACATGCTACTGTGCTTTGCTAACACCATTCTCTTGCTCACAAGCAGTGTTTCTGTCTTTCTCTACAAATAAAAGGACGTCACATTAATACAAACTTTGCCTTTTGAAATATTCAGTTTCACTCACATAATTTCTCGTCCACTGTGGACCAACACTGTGGCATGTTGAGCAAGTCTCATAACCTCACTGTTTCCAAGTCATCATTGCAAATATAAATGTGTTCTCTATTACTAATCTGATTAGATAAAGGTTTTAAAAATGCAATAAATACCATTAAATTAGTTAATGAGGTGAATCAATATGAGTATGGGAGGAGACTGGCTGTACAACTGTCACAATTTCCTCCTTGTACCGCAACTGTCATAATCTGTCAGAATTGAATGCAGATTAGAGATAAATATTTAAATTAGATCAGTTTTCCAATGATGGCAGGGTAACACTAAAGGTCCATTCCTAATCCCATTGAATGCATGCAGGACATTTGATTAAAATTAAAGCAGGATGAGTTTACGTCATCTTGTCATTTTTGTCCAGGGAATTAAGGAAGGTAACTCAATAATCTGGTAAATTTGCCGAATCACTAAATGACAATGAATAATTAGACAAATTAAACATCTGATTTACCAGGTTATTTGGCAAAACCTACCAATTATGACCAAATGTCGATCGTAATCTGGCGCTACTTTGTTGCAATGATATATGCCTTGGTTGCCACCTTTATTAAACGCGTTCATTTATTAACTTCCCAAATAGTGTGAGTTGGACATGTGATTAAAATCCAAGTGGTTTGGTAATACGGTGGAGGACAAGTACCCGTTACCTAACAAACAAGTGTGTGTCAAAGTGTTCAAATAATCAACATTTATCATTGCACAGAAATGTATTTTAAAGAAGGTGAAATCGCTCCCAGTTTGTAAACTATCGGTGTGTGTTTAATTCTACTAGAGTGCTAATGCTGTGATGACGAAGTGCATAAGGAGGGTAAGCTGATAGACTAACAGTGTTAGCTCATTATCTGCTTTACCTCACCCTAAGATCAAGTAACGAGCAAAATGGGCGGGTTTGTCCATGAATCTTTTCTATGTAATTTAGATGGCTCAAAGATTGAGGAAAAAGTCACATACCCTGACGTCTTGTTCCTATAAAAAGAAAGACTTCTCTTTCAGATCACCTTCTCCCCTGAAATTGTAAATGGACTTGATTTATATAGCGCTTTATACCACCTAAGTAGTTGAGCAAGGACACATAAACACATAGTCGAGCCTAGACTTTGAGTGGAAACTCCAACCTCTTGCATGTGCTCAGTGATGAACTAGTGTAAAAGTCATTTGAAGGTGTTACTTTAGAAACACTGTAGGGAGTAAGATTACATCCCTTTTACCCTAAAGTATGCAGCCTTCCTCGTCATGTTGCTTGTGTGCAAGGGTTTGGTTGCATTCCTTCCTGTCATCCACAGCAGTGTCCTATCATTGTCCAATAAAAGTAGTTTGGTGCCATGTGAGCTGTGCATGTCATGTCATGGGAACAGTCCTTCTGTCTGTTTGCCTTGCTCTGTTACTATGCTCAATGACAAAGACGTCAATCTACCAACAGGGCTCGAGACTGCGACCAAGGTGGTCGCATATGCGAGTATATTTTCAATGTGTGCGAGTGAAAATTTTATCTGGTCGCATCTGTGCGAGTGCGTATGGGTGACATTATTTTGGACGGAGCAGCTGAGAGCTTTGTCACGTCCCACAGAGTGCACATCTCTCTTTCTCTCCCTCTCGCTCCGCGCCGCGCCGAGGGCAGACGGTGCGCGGTCACGCAACATGGCTGCGAGTAATGTAACGGTGAATAAGCCGAGTATAAACACCAATGTGCTCTTTTGGAGTGCGCGCGGTGCGTAAACATAGCCAGACATAACGAGTCGTTCACTGAATGCGCGCTCACATTGAGGGCAGCAGTAAAGGAAGAACGTGCACACTCATCAGAATCAGCATGGAGGGACCAGAACTGATGGACTATGATGCCAGGACAGATGTTCAGCTGTGGTTCTCCCAGGGCAGGGGTCTGCAACCTGCGGCTCTGGGGCCTAATGTTGCCCTTTGACTCTTTTGCAATGGCTCTCTATACCTTTAAAAAAAACTATTGAAATAAAGTTCTTTTTTACAGAGGCTATTAATGATTAATGACAAATAAAATCAAGATATAACAATTTGTTAACTAAAAATAAATCACATTGTGCAATGACTCAGCACCTTCCTACTTCACCTCCTGCAACATCTACAGACCATCAACTTTCCTGCACCTGTGGCTAACCTTAAGTTTTAAATCCTTGGTAAGAAAACTAAACCAACAAAAACACTATTCTGGAAGAAAATAGAGATTTTAATTGTGTGGGAACAGATTCATTTAACCATCAATGTGAAGGTTAAATATACATGTTTTATTCGTGGCAAGGCTGAGAAAACATCAGTTTGGGCCCCCTGAAGTGATTTTTAGCATTGCATAGTTACTTAGTTAGCATGTGTTACTTTTTGCAGCCTTTCAAATACATTTACTAAAAAAAAACATTTTTTATATAACATTGAGTTCATGTAAACTGAGATGTGTAAGAATTTAAAGATGAAGATACTGTTTTATTCATTGATGTCAATTTATTTTATTTTATTTTAAACTGTTTTTAAGTTCCATGGGGTGAAACAATGTAGATGCTAAGTTGGTTATGTTACTGTTAACTTAATTCAAGTACAGCATTTCTGCAAAATAAAAAAAAAAAAAACTTGAAACCTGTTGTTATGTTTTGCTGTTATTTTTTTAAAAAAAGGTTACATCTTCTTTTAAAATGATATAAAATAAATGACCTGTTGTTTCAGCCACTGCTTGTTGCAGAAACACTTAATATTGTCACTAAAACCTGAAAACATTTTGCAAATATCTCAAGTCATTGTCAATCTTTACTTCATTCAAAACTACGATACGCCAGTTAAGCCAATTGTTCATCAGCATGCATGACTATGCTAGATGGCATTACTGGCTATTAAACTTGCCAAAATCGTACCAAACAGGGTTAACAGGGTTAATTGAGTTAACTGATGTCCATCCATTTTCTGACCCCTTGCTCCTATCCATGTCCGCGGGGGTCTGCTGGTGCCTATCTTTAGCTTTGTTTGGGCATGAGGCAGGGGGAGGTTAACAATTTTATTTATTAATTTGATATTTCTATTTTCAGATTATGTGGCACAAGATTTGATATATCCATTCGTTTGCTACAACTATTAGACATTCAGCCACACTTTTTAAAAAGGGAAAATATTGGTGGAAATGCATGATATTGAATCACTGTAGGTGAGGGTTTAGTCAATATATTTTGTGCAAGATTTGCTACAATCAGAATCACAGACCTCAGTTGTACAAATATGAATGAATTGTGCAATCATTTCTTGTTCTTTCCCTGACATAACTTTTGTATTAGTTTCACTGCTTCTAGTTTTGTATAATCAAATTCAAAGCTATTATCCAATCATATTTCAGCCATCATGTTTTGCTATAAGGGTCAAAAAATTTCCTTGAGGAGCTTTTAGACTAAAGTCAACTTTTATTTTTATTTTTTTTTTACCAAAATACCTTTTTAAACACAATTTGTGATTATATGATCAGACGTGTCAGTAAGCCAATAGATAAAAAGTTTATACTAGACCTCAAAGCATGTAAACACACTTAATGCTTCCTTTAGTCTGTAACCATTGGTTCACAAGCTCCAAAACGTGCTGACAAGAATAATGAAGTAAATTATTATTAGCATCTAACAAATCCAAAGCTTTTTATTCTCTAACCAAGGCAGCAGTGAGACACAGTGAGACAGTAGGACACTAAAAGCCTAAAAACAGCATTCAAGACTTCATTTCTAACCAGAGTGGTACCACAAACCAATGCCAAAAATCACCACAACTCAAGAGGTTAGAATAAAAATTGTGGCATTACACAACTGTTAGGGTATCACCATTGACCAGTCATTAAAAGAAAATAACATTAGTAGTTTTAAATTTTGCTTCTACTAGAATAAGGTTTACGTGTTCTGACACGTCAGAGATTATTTGATTTCTTCTTTTACCTGGATTACACAAACCTGTTGTTTATGAATGACTTCAATAAATTAGGATCTGTGTACATTTATACTCTACATTATATTAATAACTGTGAAGTCCATTGCTGTCTGTCTGCAGATTCTTCCACTGCATGTTCTTTACATATACATGTTTTCATGAGCTTCTTTCTTTTATTTGACGTCTGTAATGGCCAGGACATCTTTCAAATGTTCCTCTTCATGGAATAACCTGAAGATGAACTTGAAAACCAATGAAGGGACATTTGACATTGTGAATGTCATGGTCTTAATTTTCCAGGTATAATTTTGTTCACTTAGATCTAAGAGATTTTCCGTTTGATGAGACTTTACCTGGTTAAACGAATAGTTTGATAACACAAGTCAAAATGGTAACAGTAAAAAGGGATGAATCATTAGGGCAGGATACTGGTGAAGGCGAAGGTGTGAAACCCACACATTTTACAACACTTGTGAGTTCCCCTTTTGTGGAAATCAGCAAATCAACACACCTCGCTGAGATCCATGTTGACAACCTTTTGTGGCTTCACTAATTCTGACACTAACACAGGAAAGTGCAGCTAGAGCTTTTTTTTCTTCCTTAGGGTGAAAACCCTCCTGTTAGCGTTGTGACAACAAGCTGACCACTCTGACTACTTTTACAGAGTCAGCTGTGTCACAAGACTCCCGAGGCCAGACGTTCAGCAGAACTCCTGACACACACAAGGCAGAATCAAACAAGCTGCCTGAGGCCATCACGCAGTTGCCACAGTGCTTTCCTGTTATTTGTGTGAGTCCTGGGAGAAAAGGGGTTAAATTTGTACACACATCACAAAAGCCCTTTTGTCACCTCAGTCCTCTACTAACACCCCCTCATATCCATCTCCTTTAATGTCTCCTTAGGCACAGTGGCCTTTTCCCCATGTGAACGGGGGTAAGGAGGGTCCACTCCCTCCCCCCAAACACACACACACACACAAACACCACTAAACTGCCATGTGACAAACACCCATTTCCCTGTTGTTAAATGACCATGAGGGTGTCTCCACTGTAGACTGGGAATAACTGGTTAGATTGGTTGGAGAGCTTATTGTTTACTTGGGTTTGCTATTGCTAACAAATAAATGATGAATTGTGGAACAGGGATGAATGGATGAAAAAGCCCAGCCTAAGTGAGCAGCCCTGTTGTTAATTGTTTTAGTGCTGAGGCAGCAGCTACGAGCAGATTGAGTATATGCATATATCGACGGGTCCTCCTCTCTTCTCGTCATTACTCCCATATGTGCTGGGATAGTTTGTGGACAGGTGTCCGGTTGCCCCCAGCTCGGGGACACTATCAGTCCAATACGTCAGAATTTGTAAAGGAATATTGACAATCCGGCTTGGACAATCAATGGGTACATTTTCACACCCCTCAGCCATCCACTGTATTATGTCTACAGTGAATCACACACTGCTGCAGTGTACTTTTAGGTCAACTCACCTACTCATTATTGACTGGACACAAACTGACTTTTGCTCATTAGTTAGATAGAGCCCAAGTTAGTCAGCCAGATTGAATAGAAGTTGGCTTGTGGCAAAATAATTAAACAAATAGACTTCTTACTCTCTGTCTGCAAGTCAACTGCTTAATTTTCCATTCAGCCCATTCTGCTCTTTCAGCCTTAAAGATTAAGGCCAGACCCAGGAGTTCCTCCCCCGGGGGTGAGCCTCAGATTCTACACCACTCTGAAGTCATTGGAGAAGACTCCAAGGACTATGTGGAGTGATGTCACCCTTCTAATGTGATGTCACTAAATGGGAGACAAGCTTTTTCCCTGGATAAATCTTATTTAGTTATTACATTTCAAGTACAGCTCCGTAAAAACACTCAAAACTGCTATAGAATAATACATGGTTCTTCAGTAAAGGAGTCCTAATATAATTATCACAGCCACTGGATTACAAATTACAAACTGTTGTTTTTGTGTTCATAAACTTGGACTCATATGTGATACTGATATGTGAAGCCTAAAACACCTTTCTATTGCTATGCTTTTTTTAGATGATGATTTTCACACTGCAGAACCCAACCCAGACAAATCAGTTATGTGATGAACTGAGGTTTTCTTGAAGCATCAATGACAGACATGGTGACTATTTGTTTTCCCCAGTGGACTATCAATACAAATATAATCAGGAATAAATGTAGTCAAACTTTCCTAAAATATGAGGGTGCCTTTTAGATGAAAAGTACTTTGTCACTTTCTCGACAAAGAGTGACATACATTTACGACTTTGCCATTCCAGATGGAAGAGTGAGATTAGCTAAAGCTGAGGCTTTGTGAGGATGGGGGCTGGTATATATCTAAACAGCAGCCCTATTTTGGCCCTCTGAGCCCCCTGCCCTTCAGGGGAACACCACTGCACGGCCCTCAACAGTCGACTTCCTGTTTGACATCAGGGGTCAATTATAAATGAATGAAAATTCATAATTGATAATTAAGTGAAGTTATGGTGTAAATATAATTGTAATTTTAAAAATATGTTGCTGTCGTAATTGTAATTGAGTTTAGATAATTCACTTTGTAAATGTCATGAAAATTCAATAAAATTTGTCAATTATAATTTAAAGCAAAAGTGGGGAACCATGTTACATTTTATGTACAGTTCTACACATACAGTATGTAGTTAATAATTATTTTAAAAAATTGCAATAAACTGCATTAAATCGAGGGTATACTGACACAATAAAGGCTCAGACGCCCAAACCAAAATTATTAAAACCCTATATTTTAATTGACTAGGAAACCTAACAAAGTAACTAATAGATAGGAAAGAAATTAAATGATATATATTTGTTTTTAGTGTATTTTACAGCTGATATAGGATCCATTATCATAAGAGATGCTAACAGAAAGCTAACAAAAGAAGAAGGTTAACTTTTATTAGTTTATTTATTTCAGACTCAATAATTGTGATTAATTGTAATTGAACTTTAGTAATTGAGAACGGAATTGTAATTGACTTTCTGAACATAAAAAGCAGTAATTGGAAAAGAATGCTGGTCACCGTAATTGTAATTGAAAATGGATGATTTAAAACGTAATTGTAACTGAAAAATGTAATTGACCCTGTTTGACATTGCTGACAGGATTGTGAAGACATGACAGGAAGACAATATTATGAACTGTCTTGTCGTCCAGATAGGTGATCGATGGAAGCTTTAATACACAAACACACACAAGAACAAGCTAAGAAAACAGGCGTGGATGAAGATATTGGGATCACTCAGAGATCCTTCCAGGGTTCGCCTGTTGAATAAAGCTCTGACATCTCTGAGAGAAGTGGAAAAATGTAATAAAACAGACGGTTTCTTTTGACTACTGGCTGACAGCAGTTTATTCAAGGAATTGAACCTGGGGGGTGAACTGACATCCACAGCACATTGAGGTGTACAAAGACAGCTCGACATTCCTCTCCCTCCCCTTCTTTTAGCACCTTATCTCAACCTCTCACTCTAAAATAAGATGCACTCACACCATGTCACATGGCACCAGCCATCACCCACAGCTCCTCAAATACTCCTGGACACTCGTGCGTTTAATACACAAAGCTATCAAGCTATGCTCACAGACCAATAAGAATATGTCGTTTTGATAGACTCTGCCTCAATAGGTGTCACTGTATCCTTTACAAAACAATGCATATTGACATAGTTCTGTATGAACCAAAAAAAATTTCAGTTGGATAAAAATAATTTTTCTCGCACTTTTCTGCCGTCCATGTATTTTAAAATGTTCAGCTCCTTTAGTGGCAGGAAATCTGTGTCCTCGTCCTTTCAAAAGTGTGTTGCTTCTTCTGCTTCTTGAACACCATTAATCTACTTCCTCCTTTGGGAGATGGCTGACAGAGAAAGGTGATTCATGTGCAGAATGTTGAGTCAAAGTCCAATCGCTCTAACTTGTCTACATGCACTAATCAATCAAATTTTCTATATTTGTTAATCTAGCTACAGATAGTCCAATTCCAGACAAAGACATTTATTTGTTTGTTTTTTCAAGCTGCTTGTAAACCCACTGACTGAAAACCTTTACGTTTCGTAAGCTGGCCAAACACTGTGCTTTATGCTTCTTTTAGAAAAGGAGCTCTAAAGAGTGCCTAATTAAAGAAAGACTTTTCTATTGAGCTGCATCCTGTCTCCACTATATTGTGATAGGTGTAGTAAAAAGTGTGAAGCCCTTCTTCCTGTTTGTTGAGTCAGAGTCAACGTTTATACTCATTTGTTTCTCTGAATCAGCTCTAAGGACACCACATGTCCAAAGTCCATAACAAGGATCTTCATCTGTGGTACATTTGAAACCTTTTTACTTCTTCTTTCCATTTGCTTTCTCACCTACTTGTATTGATCATAGATCATTCAATAGTTATGCATAATGGGGTGTTAGCGTATTGACTTAACAACAGCAAAAACACTTTGTATCTCTAATGGAACATTATAATAATGGGTGTCATTATTATTGTAATAGTACTGTAATAGGGCCAGGTCAGCAATTCCAGTTGTACAAAAACCATGGAAAAAAGGTCTTTTAAAGTGAATCCACAGAAAACCAAGTCAATAATGTAAGCCAAATTCACTACTCATAAACCAGAAGAACAATCTGACAGACATCGACAAAATAAACTGAACCCCAAAACAAGGCCAAACACAAAAATACATGTCATAAGCCTTGACCATTGAAGAAATGTCCTTTTCATGTTATCAGACAAATAAAATTAAACCAAAAGTGTGTGTTTGTGCATTTTCTTTATCTTTTCAGGAACTATGCCCCCTTGTCTTGACTCTTGTCCAAATTGTTTATTTTCACCAAAGTATTTTGTGCTTAAGCTACTGTACATCTAGCTGATATTTTCCATCCTGTCTTTATGACCAGAGTTTAGAATATGTAAGATTTGCAGTGGCAGATGTTTTGCAAGTGTAGCAGGCTACCAGTGGCACATGGGATGGCAGATGTTTATGGAAGCTTGATGGAAATGCCAAACTGTCCCAGAGTTGTTTCAACTCTATGTGGCTCTGTGAAAAACAGTTTGGATTAATTTATGACCACTGTGCACGTGTGTTTAGTACCCTCAGCATCCGTGACTGCGTTTAGCAACAGTTCTCTTGTGTGTGATACAAAATGTACACATTTGATAGAAAATCACTTCATACTTTGGTTTGTGTGGTCAGTTAAGGTAACACTCATGTTAATCTATGTTATTAATTTCGATGGTTTGGCTTCTTTGAACCATTTCTGTAATATCGTTACAGACATGGGGCGGACAAATATCCAGCTGACATGAGCCTTTGTCTTCAACAGGAGTGATTGATTGCATTTAATGTAGCTGAAATAATTTGACATATAGTGGCTGCGTTATTTGTACGTCCTTATCTTTAATCAGAAAGTTATGCTCTGGTGCTTAATGATCCTTGAAATGTCTTGAAATGTTCTCATGATTTTTGCATAGATAGATCAACTCGTGTCCACAGTGTCCAGCCTCCTGCTGTAAGTCAGAAGGGATTTGCTTTAAAAAACAGCAAAACCTGAAGATAAAATTTATGTTCATCTTGTTTACGTTTGACCATGTTGGTTTTAAAAAGAAAAGATTCCCAGTGTTGAGTTAGTGCTGTGATTAGACCAGTGTTTTTCAACCTGTTATTAGCCAAGGTACATCTTTTCAAATCCAAGGCATGCCACCTACGGAAAATGTTAGAAAATAACACTTTGTAGCATATATTAATAATACTTGGTCAGTGCCCATAGGAAGTATGTATAGCTATAGAAAAGTGGGAGGTTTCATGAACAGTCTGTCTGTTTCTGTCTGTCTGTGTATGTGTGTGTGTGTGTGTCTGTCTGTGTATGTGTGTCTGTCTGTTTGTGTGTGTTTGTCTGTCTGTGTGTGTGTGTGTGTGTGTGTGTCTGTCTGTCTGTGTATGTGTGTGTGTGTGTGTCTGTCTGTGTATGTGTGTGTGTGTGTGTGTGTGTGTGTGTCTGTCTGTCTGTGTATGTGTGTGTGTTTGTCTGTCTGTTTGTGTCTGTGTGTGTGTGTGTGTGTCTGTCTGTGTGTGTGTGTCTGTCTGTTTGTGTGTGTGTGTCTGTCTGTTTGTGTGTGTGTGTGTGTGTCTGTCTGTCTGTTTGTGTGTGTGTGTCTGTCTGTGTGTGTGTGTGTGTCTGTTTGTGTGTGTGTGTGTGTGTGTCTGTCTGTCTGTTTGTCTGTCTGTGTGTGTGTGTGTGTGTCTGTCTGTCTGTTTGTCTGTCTGTTTGTGTGTGTGTGTGTGTGTGTGTGTGTGTGTCTGTTTGTGTGTGTGTGTGTGTGTGTCTGTCTGTTTGTCTGTCTGTGTGTGTGTGTGTGTGTGTGTGTGTGTGTGTGTGTGTGTGCGTCTGTTTGTGTGTGTGTGTGTCTGTCTGTTTAATTAATAATTAAATTAAAATGTAATAACATTTTCATTTGTTTTCTAAAATGTTTTTAGAACAATGAAGTGAAATTTTATAATTTTCCATGGCACAACTGACCATTTCTCCTGGATTAGGCACAGTACAGGATGTTCTCATCATATCCCTAATTCTTGGTTTGAGTATTTGTCTTCTTTCATTTAAGCTCTGCTGTTGCCTAACCACAGCCTTCTCTCAGTGTTTGCTATCTGGCAGTTTGAGACACTTCATCCCAGAGGACCACAATCACAGCAGATGAGCATCGTGTGTCTTTTTAAGCTGTTACTGTAACAGTTCTTCTCACCTTTCTCACTGCTCCCACCCAACCCAGTGTACTTTATGAATTTCATATTGTGTCGTTGTGGATACTCCTAGGCTCTAACTCTTCTTACATGTATGAAATAGACTGGAAACTAACAAACTTGCTGATGATTTTCATATTCAGCACACATAACATAGTGAGGTTGGGTTTGTAGCACTGTGCGTATGAGGTATGCTTATAGGTAAGCAGGGTTTAATGAGAAGAATTGTTTGGCCCTGTACTTCCCTCCCTGCCTCTTCATAGGCTTGTTTAATTCTCCCTGTGCATTACTCCCCCACAGTAAACTGTCAAGCCTAATACAGGCAGGAATGTCCAGTCACCTGCTCCTAAAATGCAACAGCTCCGTGCTACACTAACCTAATATAGACCTGCCCCACACATCCAGGTTGGATAACATAGCTATTGCTCACTGCATAGATTTAAACACACACACGACACACCTCAGTGGGGCTGAGCGCAGATGTTGGTTCTGATGAGGTTACACTTAGTAAAACAATGCTCTGGAAGTTCAACTAAGTCTAACTAAAGTTATACGCTTTGCTAGTGATTTTTTTATTATTTTATTTTTGTACTTCTGAGTTTTTATCAAAAACCTGCAGAACTGGGAAAAACTGATTGAGAAATACCTTAGTGCAGTGGTTCCCAAACAGGGGTACGTGTACACATATGGGTACAGGAGCACATTGCAGTTAACAATTAACTTAAAAATAATCGGGAAAAAAGATTAAGAACCAGTGCCTTAGTGTAAATCAACGTGAACAGGGAAACTCAATTCAGCACTTGTCACCTCAACAACATAACATTCACTTGAAACTTAGGGCCTGTACTACAAAGCTAGATTTCCTCTTATCTCGATAACTTCTGGGATTTAATCAGTGTGTGCTGGGCTAACGTCTTACGGAGCTAAATCACCATGGTAACTTAGGCTGAACGACTAGTCTGGTGGGGACCAGGTTTTGATCCTGACCAATCAGATCTCTTAGAAAACGACCTGTCCAATAAAAGGAGAATCATTGTGAACACGTCTGTGTGGATCTGATGTGACGCTGACAAGAGAGAGAATATCTTGACATTGACACAATCCTTTCATTTAGCGATGACATCCTTTAGGAAATATAGAGATTTTTATCTGATGGACTGATTAAGTAAAATACGTAAAACAAGTCAACTGATAAAGCCTGTGTGCATCGAGCGCTTTCATTCATGTATTCTGTGGTGATGCAGAGAGCCTCAGTCCTGTAGATACATTAAATTATTATATTCCACCTTATGATGTAGGCTCATCTGTGTGAAAGCAGCATCAGAGACACAGACAAGGTAAAACTGAAACTGATCAGTTTATTCTCCGTTTATAATCTCACTAAATTAATCATTAACACTCATCAATTCCTGCATTAATTACTTTCTGCTTTTACTGCAGCAACACTGTTGTTTTTGTTTTGATTTATGGATTTTAATTATTCGTATTTTTAAAGAATTATTCCTTAATTCTCTGTAATTGTGATTGGTCTGACGATGTAATCACCTCCTCTGTCACTAGAGCGTGCACGTAGCCAGGCTGAAATCAACTCGTTTACCTTAGCGTGTTGTAATCTCGATTTGTAGGACAGCTTCTGTCTTCACTAATGGAATTCAAACTTCAGATTTAGATTTAATTAAAAAAGCTTCAATCTAGACTAGACTTTACTAAATAAGAGAAAAGGGGTACCACTGATCTATCTATCTATCTAGTCCAAGTCCCCCCTTATGTCCGACTACAACATTTAGCTCAGAATACTGTGAAAAATCAGCTACAGATCATATTGATGGAATGAATGAGTGATGACCTCCTTTTGTAAATAAATGGAATGAAACGATATTTAGTGCTTCCTGAATAGATTTATTTCTATAGTTTTTATCATTTCTCCCACCTGGTGTAGGACTAACACTGACTTTTGTATTTTTAGTTCATGTTTTAATCAAGATCATTTCCATCAACATTATGATTATAATTTTAACAAACAAATGTAACTCTATAAAACCCCATATTTATGCTTTCATTCATTATCCCCCCCTCTCTCTCAATCGCATACCCCCAGGGGTACATGTTTGAGAAACATTGAGAGATAGATATATAGATAGATAGATAGAAAGAATCCTATTTTGTTTGTTGATTAACTTAAAGTCTAGATCAGAGGTGGTCAACTTATAACACAGCAGGGGCCACAAAAATGCGTTAGTTTGATCAAAGGGCCACATTATGTACATTCATGTCAGCATTTAGATTAATGACCAATCTGAGCTTTTATACAGGACAGAACAAAAGAGTTTTTAGAGTAACTTAATATTTGTTGTTTCTTGTTTTGTGTATTTTTCCTGTAAAATGTATGTCTTTTGGAGTCATATCGTGTACATGTCTTGTCATTTTTCTTTTTCTGGAGTCAATTATGTTTATTTCTGTTGTTGTTTTGTTTGTAGTATTGTGGGTTTGCAGAGTAATTTTGTAAGTTTTTTTACTCATTTTGTGTGTTGTTTTTTGTTATTAAGAGTTCTTTGTGTATTACTGTTTCTGGAGTATTTTCTCTAACGTTGTATTTCATTTATTTTTTTCTATATTTAAGTGTATTATTAGGGGGCCAAGCCCGTGGGGCCACATTCGCGGTTCCTAGGACCAGAGGTGCTAGGAACCTTATTGTAATCATAAGGATTTTTATTAAATTTATGTTTCCCCTGGTAAAAGTGGTATTGCAGGCTAAACCGTACAAGGTAGGGCAAAAAATCACATATGTCTGCCAGCAGGACAATAACTCCCACACCGTTTGTTGCAAATTTAAAACCTTCATATCCACAGATTCCTTGAATATCACTGAATCATCTGGGCTAGGCCACGCCCATTTCCGCCTGAACTTTTCTGGAAACTGGAAAACCTACTTTTTCGAACTCCTCCTTGGGGTTTTGTCCAATCAGCGTGAAACGGCACGTAGAGTCTTCAGTTGGACGTGATATAAAGTTGACGAAAACATTTTGTTCAGGTAAATTATGCGCAAATTATTAACGAGTAAAGTTTTCTAGCGAGCTATAAAAATGCAAACTAGCGCATATCTCGGTCAAAAAAAATGCGAACAACACCAAATCTGAGATCTTTAGTTGGCATGTGACTGTGAGGGTATGTGCTAAATTTGATTAATATAGGCCACTAGGGGGCGCTGAAATAACAAATATTTATATCTCTTAAATGGCACGACCAATTTTTACCAAATTTGGAGGGTATGATCTTGGGTCCCTCCTGAGGCGATATCTCAAAGTTATTCGCGATTGGTCAAAGTGGGCGTGGCTTATTACATCATAACACATAAATAAATAAACATTTATTTCAGCTGAATTATTATGTTGAGGGCAGTGAAATTTACAGGGTAGATATAGAAGACCACACAGACCACCCATACCAAAAATTGCGCCACTAGGTGGCGCTATAATTGCAAAAACATTTTTGCCTCTAACTTTCACAATTTAATTCACATCTTCATAAAATTTCATATCCACATGTTACTTACATAGAGTTGCATCATCTGACATAGGCCACGCCCACTCCCACAGCACATTGCTCTTTGTAAGTCACTACATATCAAAAACCTAATTTTTCAAATTCCTCTTTGGGGTTTTGTCCAATCAGCATGAAACTTGGCACGTAGAGTCTTCAGTTGGACCTGATTTAAAGATGATAAAATAACTTTGTTGGCTCAAAATATGCGTGAATAATTACTGAGTAAATTTTTCTAGCGAGCTATAAAAATGCATAACTGTTGCATATCTCGGTCAAAATAAATGCTAACAACACCAAATCTGAGATCCTTGGTTGGCATGTGACTGTAAGGGTATAAGCAAAATTTTAATAACTTACACCATTAGGGGGCGCTGCAAAATGGGAAATGTATATCTCATAAATGGCAAGACTGATTTTTACCAAATTAGGTGAGTATGACCTTGGGTCTCTCCTGGGACCGTATCTCGAAGTAATCGCGATTGGTCAAAGTGGGCGTGGCTTATTACTACATAACATATAAACAAACAAACAGCTGAAGTATTATGTTGAGGGCTGTGAAATTTACAGGGTAACTATAGAAGAGCACACATACCCATACCAAAAAGTGCACCACTAGGTGGCGCTATAATGGGTACAAAAGCATTTTGGCCTGTAACTTTAAATCACATCTTTCAAAACTTTATATCCACCTGTTCACAGCAAATGGCACATTGGCCTGTGTCCTGACGCTCGCCACGAGCCCGTCACCCTTCGTGACGTACTTCCACGGGCTCCCCGAAACCTGGGGGCAGAGTCGCGCGGGAAGGCTTGGCCCCCTTTCATAACTGCTTGCAGTTCTAGTTGTTTTTGTTTTATGAATTTTGTGTCATTTTGTTTATTTACTTTGGGGGCTGCAAAAAATTAGACAGAGGGCCGCATGGGGCCCCTGGGCCACCAGTTGCCCATGTCTGGTTTAGATAGACTACAAAAATAGGCAACGAGACAAAGAACATTTAATATTTGAAAGTCATAATGGTTTGATCTATACATCTCTTTTATTTACCACAGTCCTATTGGTGAAGGTAAATTGCATCTGTAGCCACAGCTGTCTTAAAAATCCCAATATTATGATGTGTTTTTAAGTTGGTCTTCTTGACTCTGTGGGTGGAAAGCTGACTGCTGTAAAGAGAGTCAGGGCTGAAGCTGCTCACCTTGACATTCCATGCTTGAGGTCTGAATGCCATCACTGTGCTTTACTTTTGTTTGTGTTATAGTTTTTTTATTCTTCTTCTTAAAGCGTTTGACTTTCCTGAGAAAACAATAATGTGGAGGCACAAGGGCAGTCTCAAGGTTGACAGATCTGCATGTTTGACGATGCCTGTGTTTTCACAAACGCTTGCCTTGGCCCTGACGTCCAAAGGACATTAGTCACATATTGCCACGAGGAACCATGTAACAATTACGAGTACAAGACAGGGCAGAGGTTTTTAGTACCTGTTTAATCACAAGATGAACAATAGCACACCTCTGAAAAGGTGTGAATTAGGTAGTTGGTATTATTCTTCGTCTTTCAGAGCAGTGTTTTTGTTGGTTGTTCAAGGCTCCGCCCATGTGGCTGATGTTTCTGCTCTGCACGTTTGTGCCATAGGTTTCAGATCTGTAGCAGCTCATCAAGACAAAGGCAATCAATCCAAGTTCCTGTGTCTATATCTAAAGCAGAGGTCTTTCACATCTTGCAAGACGCAAAATGCAATGATAGTTCTCTCCACTGCCTGAACCTCAGTGGAGAAAACCACTAAGCATCCTGGTTGGCAGCACTTTGTAATACAGCCTGTGTCGTACCAGGGAACTTCAGGTGTATTACAGTTCCCTGGTAAGACACGGGCTGTATTTTAAAGTGCTACTGCCTGGTTTTGTTGCAGTGCCTTTATATCTCTTGAATATTTTCGTTGTCAGAATAGGATTGATGATTGAATTTTAAAAACAGTGATTATCATATTTAAACACTGATTGATCAGATCAAAAAGACTTCACCAATCACAGGAAAGAAAAATCTGAATTTAGTGCTAATGATGATTCAGGGATTCTGTGAATGTGATGCAAATACACAATCACCTATTTTTCCGATTAACTGACACAGTCTGGTAATGCAGGGGTTCTCAACCTTGGGGTTAGGACACCATTTGGGTCCACGAGACACTGGGAGGGGGTCGCCAGATGCTTTCAAGAAACTAAGATAATGTTTTGAACAATTTGAGCCCAATTTTGCTTATTTTTACCCATTTTCTGCAACTACACCAAATCACTTATTCTTGCCATATTTTTGCTCCTTTTAATGCATTTTTGCTACATTACTCCAATTTTTGCCACTTTTCCATCAAATTTAAATGCCTTCTCTGCACAATTTTTCCACTTTCAAGATATTTTCGGCACTTATAAACCATTTCCACCACTTTTCCCACCATCATTTTTACTTTTAATCTCTTTCACCATATATTTCATGCTTATTTTTTGCCAATTTATCCTTATTCCCGATTTGTCATGTCCATTATTTGCTAGTTTAAACTAATTGTTCCAATATTGACACTTTGAATCATTTTTACCACTTTTTTTGTCTGTTTTTGACCACTCTAATTTGCAATTTTTAACCAATATGTGGTTTTTAAAATCCTATTTCGCCACCTTTTCCACCATTTTTGATCACTTTGAACTCATTTCATGTCTGATTAAAACAAGAATTTACATCTTTAAGATGACTATATACTATGACACAAATAATAATAAACTTCCAGATAACAGTGGATATTATTCAGCTAAAATAATGAATGCAGTTATCACAGATTCATAGAACAATGGACCATCATCTTGCTGACTTTGGGCCTTCACCTCCAGGGGTCTCTGGTCTCTGGCACCTTTATTTTGTGGGTCGCAGGCTGAAAAGGTTGACAACCACTGTGTTAATAGTCCACCCATTTCCATTTGTTCTAAGAACCCCAATAACATAGAATTTGAGGTTGATCATCAGCTGATCATAGTGATTGTCTATCCACACACTCTTGTTATTGTTTTCAGCCAAAATAAATGCTTATTACTGTAAAACACATGGATATTTAAGCATCTATTGTGACTATGAGTTTGACAAACGTTGCTTCAGGGTGTGTGTGTGTGTGTGTGTGTGTCTGTGTGTGTGTGTGTGTGTGTGTGTGTGTGTGTGTGTGTGTGTGTGTGTCTGTCTGTGTGTGTGTGTGTGTGTGTGTGTGTGTGTGTGTGTGTGTGTGCCCAACAGTGAATTGAACCTGGGTTAACCTTTCTCTGCTTGTGTTGATTTTTACTGTGAATTTTAGTTTTACTTTCACAGTCCAAATGCATGGAGGTCAGGCTAGGGCAGTGATTGAGGAGCTCACATTGTTATAGGGTAGGAGGAGCCAGGATTGTCAGGAGGAGGAGTTTCCGCATTGTGACACCACAACACAAGAAAAATCCAACTCGCCTGTTTGGAGCTGACTTTTTACAAAATGTGGAATAACAAGGGAGAGAGGAAACAGAACTTTTTCAAGTTTGACCCTCTGAATGAGGCTAAAGGAATGTATATCACTGTAGCAAAACCATAATAAAATGAATTTTTCACAACACTGTCCCTTTCGTGGTGTCTTACAATTACTACTTCTGCACTTTTTTAATAAAGTGTGCCTCCCTGAGACAGTCACAAACAAATGAGAATCATATGTTTTTTGTAACGGAATGATTAAAAAATGATGGTCATTATTTTGGGTTCAGTTAAATATTTAGACTTTTTCCTGCATGTCGTCAGTGGGATAACGTCCTTTCCACCCTGCAGGCCCAAGCTTGTTAAAATGCTTAAAACAGCGCTGCAGCTCAACCTACGCTGTAATATCTCAGCTGCCACATGTGGCTTAGACAACTGTCAGTAATACGCTCGTGTTGGCTTTCACTCGTAACTTATGCTTAAAATCTTTAGAAATCAGCTGCAAATGTCATTTCTAGTATTGATCGATACCTTCAAAGTATCAATCATTGTGCATCAGTAGACTTTGCAGTCAATATCTTCATACTATGTATTAGGGCTATGTGCTATAGATCCACGTTGCAAAAGGCCACGTAGGTATTTTCTTACCGGACAGCACGTGCGAGTGAGCTCCCCATCATAGCTTGGTTGGCTCTGGGTTATATATCAGCAGTTGAACACACTTCATTTTACCTCATGTCACTGATGGAGAGAAGACATTAGTCAGACTTGAACCTTTCGTAAAACTTTGTTTGTTTTCGTTTTTCTGCTGCACATCAGACAGTCCATGTCTGATGTGCAGCAGAAAAATGTGCGTTTGAGAAAAATAACATTTAAAATAAAGCAATATTTGTTATTGTGTTTGAGCCTTTATACAGTATAGAGGCTATTGATTATTCCTTTCCCCGCTATAAAGGATCTCAAATCTTTGCTGTCTTTATGCACAGTCCCACGTTGGTAACTTTACATGAATTCAGTCGCTGACCCTGTGTGTGCACTAGTGAAGGTACTTTAAGGCAGGGGTTCCCAACCTTGGGGTCTCAAGACACTGGGAGGGGGTCGCCAGATGCCTTCAAGAAAATAAGAATTTCTTCTGAAGAATTTGAGCCCCATTTTTGCTTATTTTTACTCTTTTTCTTCAACTACACCAAACTTATTTGCTTAACGATATTTTAACCTAGTTTCTAATTATCACTTTGACATGCCATATTTTTTCCACTTTCAAGACATGTTCAGCACTTATAAACCATTTCAACCACATATGTTGACCAATTATTGTCACTTTTAATCTCTTTTCACCATATTTCATGATTAACTGTGGATATTATTCAGATGAATAAATAAATGTGGTTATCACAGATTCATAGAACAATGGACCATCATTTTGCTGATTTTATGGATGGACCCCAAAAATCTCTCCCCTGTATTCCCCCTTATAGATGGCCCTGTCTCCACATCAATGTTCTTGAATGTTCATGTTCAACCACCTTCAGGTACCTTTATTTTGGGGGTCTTCAGGTTCAATAGGTTGAGAATCACTGCTTTAAGGTATCCTCTGCTGCTTTTACAAATGTGTCCCAAAATGTTCCAATTGTTCTTATTAGAAGATCTGCCTCACGTTGAAGAATATTCTGTTCATTGGCTTTTAGAGTTGGGAACTTTTGGGCTTTTTTACAAGCCTGTAGGCTGCCATCTTGAATGGCACGTGAAGGACACTGGGTTAGTGGGTTGATGATGTGAACATATGCTTTTCTCTTACTGACCAAATATAATTATTTACGTTTGTTTTGTGGGTTTGCATCAGTAATCATTCACAATTTCATCCACGTCTTCTTTGAATGTTTTGTTGACTTTATGAACATTCCCACCCTCAGTCATTGAAGCCTTTACTTCATGTAATATTGGCATGTATGCTCATGATCTGCCTTTTCTTTCAAAGCAATGCACAACTTCATACTGTCTTCCATCTCAGCTGCTTTATGCAGACATTACAGCAAAGACAGCTCAAACACTGCCTTAAGTTCACTTTCAAACGTAGTTCTAACGTTCCACTTTATAGTTCTATTCAGATAATTAGATAGAACTGCACATGATGAGTAAGGCGGACATCTTACTCATGTTACTCAGAACTCAGTTATAGAGTAGGATGATGTTGCAACAAATCATAGAGAGCTGCCAAAAAATTTTGCAATGTTCCAAAAACACTGTACCTGGAATTTATGGGAAGGACAGATTCAGACAGTTTTACGGAACCAGATTAGGGCCAATCTTGATGGAAAAATCAAGAATAAAGTCAAAATGTCGAGATTAACGTTGAAATTTCAAGAATAAAGTAAAAATATAATATTGAGATTAAAGTAGAAAAGACGAGACTAGAGTCAAAATTTCGAAAATGAACACAAAATACAATTTTGTGATAGAATTCGAAGGTTTGCTAATAAAGTCAATTCTACGGATGCTGACGCGGTCAATTTAACAATACGACAACAAACAGCAGATTGTGACCATCTGCAAAATGCTGTGCATTGATGAATGCGTTAAACTATACTATGAAGTTGGGTTTAATAACAAAGAGACTCTTTCTCTTTTAGCTCATAAACACGGCGTTGCAATCTTTTTAGGGTCTTTGAAGGCCTATTTTGAAAAACTTGATCTGTTCAGAAGGAAAACTAGTCAAGTGTAGCCCGTCTGTAGTTATTGAGGAGCTGTACGGAAACAGATCCGATGGAGATAGATTGAGATCGAGATAGCGATATAGATTGTTTGTTCATTCCACAGTGGGGAAATTTACTGACATGACAGTTCAATAAAAAGTGTAATAAAAAAAACAACAGCAGGAAACACACAGAAAAACCCGAAAAACACCCGAAAAATAGTGCATTGAAGATAAAATGAAATAAATAATACAATAAAACAAGCTATACATAAATAGGAATATAAATTGAAAAATATAAATAGAAAAAATGATCTAAAAAGAATAAAGGATACATATATACATATTAACAGGTGGGGGTGAGGAGATATATTTACATATTTATAGACAGTACAATGCCTAGACTGTTTTATTGTACAGTCGTACAGCGGTGGGGATGAATGTCCTGCGGTAACGCTCAGTTTTACACTGTGGGTGAATTGCCACTAGTCAGTTTCCGTAGATTTGGCTTTTATTAACAAACCTTTAAATTAATGTTGATATCATATTTCAACTTTAATCTTGACATTTTGAGTTTAATCTTGATTTGCCCAAAATCATTTTCTCCATCAAAATTGGCCCTAATCTGCTTCCGTACAGTTTTAAAACAAAACAATATCACATTTTATCATTAGCTGATTACAGTATATTTTCCCTGATTTTGTGAGTATATTTTAAAACCAATAATAAGAAGTAATTAAGATCAGGCGGTCCCAGTGCTGTTCAGTCGTCTTTCTGCTCCCACATGCCAGATTAGAGACTAGCTCATTATTATTATAAACAGAGCTGCTTAGTGACATTCTCATTGGGAGACTGAGACCTCAATATTGATCGTCATCTATAATCAGCATACCATAAGCAGGCACAAGATGTATTTCTTAGTCACACTTCTGTTACAGATAATACACCACAGGTGAAATTATTAAAAATGACAGAACATCTGCTGAAACTCTGATACTGGCAGTGTATTCAGCCAGTGAATGCAGCTGTGTTTGTGTGTGTGATAAAATAAAGTGGTCAGAAAGGTATTTTGGGGGTGCACTGAGGTACTTTGCTGACTGGGCTGCTCTCACTGGAGAATTGATTTGGACTCAGAGAGGATGTGCAGCTCTGAGGATGGAAGAGAGGCAGCATGGGAAGGAGCGTGGGTGGGTGTAACACAAACACAAACGCATTCTCAGAGGACAGACACACAATCCCACACGTTCAACAGATCGTGGGTCAGGAAAACGTACTCTTTAGAATTATCCCCTCTTTACCTCTACTGTCTCACTGGGATAGGCAGTGGCTCAGAGAGCTGCTATATTTTACAATCAGGAACAGAACTGTATTACTGACTCCATTCCCTCCCACTGTAGTAGCAAATTATATTTGAAAACATTCCTTGTTTTCTTTTGGATTAGACATTCAATTTAAACACATTCATGATTTGTAATGGATGTCCATTATTTGACAGTTTAAACTAATTTTTTCTACTTTTTAAATTACATTGCCTCAACCCCCCTTCCCCCTATTTCTGCCACTTTTAAGCCAATATTGATACTTTTAACCCTTTTTACCAGTTTTTCTATGTTTTTGGCCATTTTAATTTACAACTTTTAACCAATTTCAGGCATTGGGCTTGAGGTGTACTTCCATATGACCCACACATAGATAGATAGATAGATAGATAGATAGATAGATAGATAGATAGATAGATAGATAGATAGATAGATAGATAGATAGATAGATACATAGATAGATAGATAGATAGATAGATAGATAGATAGATAGATAGAGAGATAGATAGTTTTATTGATCCACTGTCATGGCTGCTCACATCAGATAAAGTACAGTAAAAAAGACTAAAAAGGCAACACACAGAAAACCCCTCAAAAAACCCAAAAACTAGTACAATGAAGATAAACAAGCAATAAAATAACAGAAGCTATGTATAATTAGAAAAATATAAATATAAAAAATTATATAAAAGGTATAAAGGATACAGACTATATACATATTTACAGGCGGGGCAAAGAGATGTATTTACATATTCAGTACAATGCTTTATTGTACAGCGGTGGGGATCAATGACCTAAGGTCACTACACCCACAGTGTAGGACTGAGTAATAATCAGTCTCAACACTGCAAGTGTCAAGGATTAATAATTGTATTGATCTATACACGTAAAAATCTCTTAACCTCCCATGTTGAAAAGTAGCTTCTTCTTCTTCTTTGGTTGTTAACAGCATTTGGCATCCAAAATGTTGCATTACTGCCACCTTTAGGAGAAGAGCTGCTGTGCAGGAGGCCATATATGGAGGGTTAGCTTCTGGAGCTGAGCGTGGAGGAGCTGCAGCTGGACCTCTTTCTGTTTTTTAAATCCCATTTAACCTTTTCCACCATTTTTGGTCACTTTTAATCTATTTTATTTTTGATTGAAACAAGGATTTACATCTTTAATATTTCGTTTTACTATCAATAGATATCAATCAATATCCTTTATTTAACTTTGCTGAGATGAAGGTGTAACATGGGCATTAGTTCCATGTTGGCTACACATTTCATTCCCTCTCTTTCAGTTTGTGTCATTAGTTTTTTTAAACTAGAGTTAATCAGAAGGTTTTTTAAACAATCAAAAAGCTTTGATATAAAACAAACCTGTGGTGATGACACTTTCTGAAAGTTGAAGTGTGTAATGTACCTGCCAGATTTACTGAAAGGTGTTTGTGAATGATTTTTTGATGGTCCATTAACATGGGCCACATGTGGACGGAGGTCAGTCCTTTGAGTAGCTATGCTAAATGCTATTATGCTAATCCCTGTCCCTCATGTGTTTCCTTTGCAGTGACAGCCTACAATAATTTAGCGGGGGCCGGCTCCGACTCAGACGATGAAGACAAGCTGCACATTGTGGAGGAGGAAGGCAGTCTGGCTGACAGGGGGGAGTTTGACAGCACAGGGCTGGATGAGGAGCACCACAGGGAGCACTGCTGGGACCCAGGTGAGTTCACTGTGTCCCTCGTTCTCTTCTTACAGCTTCTGAAACGCTCTTTGCTGTTGTGGCTTATAGGATTCCTGTTTGTATGCTTGGCTTTGGTCCGCTGATACAAACAAAAGCTAAAGACTAAAAAACAACTACTTAATACAAGCTTATCATGAATTGTTGAGTAATCAAGTTGTTTGCAAAACTACTAATGTTTTTCAACCATAGAACCAAGTCAAGAGAACTTTACATCCAATAATGTTAGTATGTCTGGCTAAATTACAGCCCTATTAAATGTTTGTTAGCTATGCTACATGTAATCTATGCTACACTATTTGTAATATGTAATTTAGACACTTTTACCGATCGGTAATCAAAAGTTGACTGTAAAGGCTAAGTTAGAAAACCTCTACTAGTTTTTATTCAGAGAAGAAAACTATATATCTTCAATAGAACAATGTCCAAGTATCCAATGCTGGCACCCATTTAACAGTAAATAAACTTTATTAGAATAAACAATATTAAAAAATAAAGTAAAATACCATGAAAAAAATAAAATGGAAAATATAATTTAAATTAAATATAACAACATTTTATTTAAATAAGGAATACAAAAAAAATGACAAAAAAAAAATAAAAAAATATATATATATAAAATAGAAATGCATCCTGAGCATCACTGCTGAAAATTGTGACATATGAAATCTTTTATTGAAAGACCAATGTTTAGTCAGTTTAGTCATACTGTGTGTCACGTTGTCATCAATGTGGAAGAACTCATGTTCTGGTGTAAATCAGGTACTGTTAATTTGTTTTGTTGTGTTAACTTTTTTTTGTTGCTGTCTTGTGATATTTATATTTTGTGTGTAATTCTTTATGATGTGAACTTTATTGTAGTAATCATATGTTGTCCTGTGTGTGATTATGAAGGTAAACTTGATCAGAACATGAGGAGTAGCATTGGATTATCTTAAGGAAATGAAAATAACAGACATGTATTATTGACTATAAACTTACTTTATGTTCCTGATAGATTTTGGCAGATCATATGTCAGATATACTTCTTCTACGGAGGTGATCATTCCAACTGGACTTTATTCTGTCCTGGGTGCACACCTTTGGTTTGTTCTGTGCACCTAGTAGACTGCTGTTCCTTTAAGGGTGCACACTAACCTGTACCCCAACTACACTGGAAGAGGTCTTCTCTAGCCCTGAACATGACAAGTGGGCAAACTGGTATAGAGCATAAAGACAATCTCAACAAATCCCCTAATACTGGTTTGAAACAGACTCTGAAATAGTTTTCCTATATTATAATGAATTCTGTGTTATTAAGTATTCATCAATGTATATCACACCATAATACCACTGCTATCAAAAACACATTGTTTTAGTTGTACTCTAATAAGTGTTTTGTAATGTATCAGTGATAGCCTGATAGGTGAAGACTTGTATTGTTTTTAAGTAGGGTTTCCCATTTACAAGGTCACTGCCATCATAGTGATGACAGCGTTTTCTAAATCGGAGTATCTTTCACAAACAGACACAGCTTGTGCTGTAGCCTCTGTGCAGCTCTTTCCTCAATCTCACAGTGACCTTCATTGACGTCTAGAGAGGTGTCAATGACATCTGCTCACAGTCATTTGTTCAAGTCAGCGAGAGAGGAAATAAGTACTATATGCAGAGTGTTTCCTGCAAAAGACCGGAAGTTGACACTATACATGGAAACAGAGGAAGAACACCTAAGATTACAAAAAACCTTTACAGCACTGGAGGGGCCAGCTGTGAACTTTTATTTACTTAAGAGCAGGTGGAAGTGACATCAGCATTCAGCCACAGGAAGAGCACCACCATCTCCACAACAACAATGGCCATGTCAGCATTTCAACCTTGGCCCAAGGCCTCCTCCTGCACTTTGCTCTCCTGCATTCATTCAATAGTGGTGGAACAGTACTGTTTTCCAAACTCTAATCTAGACAAAAGTTCTGGGCCTAAAGCAGAAGAAAGCAATATTTATTCACACCATAGTTATACTGGTAAAGGTAAGCTACACCTGTAGCTACAGCTGCCCAAATTTTAACAAGCTTCTTCAGGTGCATTAACCAACAAACCATAGAGTGGTTAAACGATCTAGGATTAGTTTTCTTTGTTTGAGGGTGTGAACACACAAACAAATTCTAGAGCAGATCAAACAGGTGAAAATAAAGCGATTGTTTCTGTCTGTCTCTGAGGGTTTGGGGTGGAAGACTGCTGATAATTTTATCACCATGGTTTGGCTCGGTTTGCGTTCAGATCGCAACTTCTGATTCACTCCAAGCAGCGTCTGGTGCAGTTGCATGAGCTAACCACTCTAGGCGGCCGTTACCGAAGTAGACACTTCTCTAGATTCTTTAGGCACAAAACAGGAACCTGATGAAGAGGCTTTCAGCCATGGGTCAAAGCGAGCACTGTAGATTGCGCAGGCCTTCTCCATTTGTTCTTTCACAAGATTCCACAATAGAGCAGCAACAAGTTGTCATGCTTTTGATGATTTAAAAGTTCTGTCTTGCACTGTCATCAGTTATTCCTAACCATCCACAATGCCGTGCGCTCTACATCATTGCAGAGACTTCCTGTTTGATTCACTCAGAGCGGATGGTTTCACGGCACTCCTAATCTCTCTACGCTTTGATTGGAAAAGCTCAGAGAGTGACAGAAACAATCACTCTAGAGTTTGTCTTTTTTAATTTCGCTCTAGACTTACAGTAATTTCCGTGTTCACATCGCCCAAATGAGGGGGACTATCAGAGCAAATGAATCCTAGAGCGGTTCAAACGCGCCAGGATTGGTTTACTCCAGTTTGCTCCATTGGTGTGAATGCACCCTGAGCATTTCTAATCTAAGGCTAAAGCGATTAGGAGCTCTATGAACACGATGGTGCAAAACAGGGCTTTAAAACCACCACAAGTAATGCAACATGTTGCTGCTCCATTGTTGAATGATGTGAAACGACAAACAGAGGAGGAAGAAGTTTCTGTGCAGTCTTAAACACTCGCTATGATCCATTGTTGAAAGCCTCTTCTTCAAATTTCTGTTTTTCTGCCTCGAGAAGTCTCTACTCCAGTAATGGCGCCCTCAAGCGGTTAGCTCATTCATCTGCACCGGAGGCTGTTTGAGCTTATCAGAAGTTGAGCTCTGAATGCAAACCGAGCCAAACCAAGATGATGAAATGTTCAGCTGTCTTCTGCCCGTTCAGGCCGAGTCCAGGACTAAACCGGTGTGAAAGCACCCTAAAGTGCACGCTTACAGAAAAAGAGAAGCTCCACAGGTTTTACAAAGACAATGGTTGACAGCAGCGATGAAAAAACTTTTCATAAATGCAGAGTGTTCTTGTAAGATCATTAAAGTCAGGAAATACATGGCCTTACTACCACAGGGCAGGTTTGACTGATTTCATCACATGAAGATAATTGATAATTAATGCTTAATGTGAACATCACCAAGACAATGGAGTCACTGCAGAACCATGTAGTATAGATGAGTAAATACACTTGAAACCAGCATTCTTTCTATATGTTAAGGTTTTGTTCATTCAGACAAGATCTTTCAGGAATTCTATCTCCTGACATGTTTCAACTGCCAGTCTTCCTCAGTGGTGGTATTCCTTAATGTGTCCCTGTGAGTTCTCTCATAAGGAAAGCATCAAAGCATCTTCTGATATGTCCCTATGAGTTTTTTCTGGGCGTGGCCAACCTGAGAGTTCTCCCATGCTGGCCACACCCCCTGTCGCCTGATGATGTCCCAGGTGTGGAACAGTATAATGTTCCCTCATCCCTGATCTTGATGGCCTCCTTGATCCAGTGTTTTTGTTTGTTTCCTTCTGTCCCAGTCACTGTTGAGCTGTCCCAGTCCATGATGTGGTTTTTGGTTCTGCAGTAGTCTGATATTGTAGACTTCAGATTTTCCTGTTCATGCCTTTTCTTTCCTCATTCTTGTGAGTCTTTTTTTCACACTCCCTTTGATATTTGATTTTCTTTGTATTTAAACATTCTTCCAGTTTCTCCTATGTATGTGTGTTGGCATGACATGCATGGAATTTTATATATTACGCTGCATTTCTTGTCGTGTTTTATTTTATCTTTGGGGTGAACTCGCAGCTGTCTGAGTTTAGGGTGTTGTTTTATGGCCATGTTCATTGTGTGTTTTTTTATTGCTCATTGTATTGGTTCTGTTATGCCCTGAATGTATGGTATAGTTATCACATCTTTGTAGGTGGTTTCTGCTTTTTGTGTGTGTTCTGCTTTTCTTTCTAAGAACTCATAAGGACACATGAAAGCCATCGGAAAATGCTTTGATGCTTTACTTATGAGAAAACTCATAGGGACACATCAAGGCATATCACCTCTAGGGATGTAAAGATTAATCGTGAGGCAGTTAAAAATCGATTCAAAGGTTTTTTTTTTTTTTTTTTTTAAAGCAAAGGGCGTTTTCTTTTTAGAATTTGAAATTCAGGACTCATCACCGTGTTTTAAATCAAAAGTGTGGAAGTATTTTGGCTTTCCCAAGACAAAATGAAAGAGGTGAGAAAGAAAGAACATGTGAAATCCAAGGTCAAAGGGTCACAGAGAGGAAAGGGAGAAACAAGAGAGAGAGAATGAAAGCCATAGTTTGTTTATTTATATTATTTCTTTGATATTGAATTTGTTTTAAAGTTCAATTGTTAAGGCACAAAATACATTTTCAGTTGCACTTTTAAAAAGAAAAGGAACTATTATGCAGTTTTGCATTGTTTACTATAGAACCAGAATTTAAATGAATAGGCTTCTTCTTCATTTGTATCATTTCTTTATTTATTTCAGTCAGGATTTATTTTTAATTAAATTGCATTGTTTTGCATAGTTTATCAAGGGATTCTTTTGACAATGAAAGATAAAAGAAAATAGTACACTATTTTGATTTTTATTTTCTAAGAATTTTTTTTTAATATTTTTCAGTCATCATTTGTCTACAGTCTCATTTTGTAAAATAAATTGCAAGAGAATCGTATTGTGAACCCAGTATCGTGAATCGAATCGTATCGAGAGTTGAGTGAATCATTACATCCCTAATCACCTCTGAGGATGACTGGCAGTTGACAGTCGAAACATGTCAGGAGATAAAATTGTTTGAAAAACCTTGTCTGAATAAATGAAACCTTAACATATATTTCAAAAAGAAGATAAAATGAACTTACTGGAATTATTATTCTATTGTGGTTGTGACGCTTCATGGGTGAATACGACCACAGGATGACATCACATTGGATGCCAGATAGTGAGGAACAGTTCTCTTCATCTCTGACCTGGTAGTGATAGTGAGGTAGATAGTGTGAATACTGGCCAAATGCTGACCCTGCTCAGACCCCTCCTCCCACTGAGACATCCTTGGTCAGGGAAACACAGGATGCACGCTGAGTGTAGTTTTTAATCACCATCACACACACTTTACAAGACAGAACCTACAAATAAGACTGGGCACATGACCACAGGAAGCAGTGAGGGGGAAAGTCTCAGCCGAAGGCAGGAAACGTCTAATGGGATGCAGTTGTAAGCAGAGAAGCCGTCCTCATCTTGGGCTGGCAAAAGTGAAAGAGGATTATTGAAACTTTTTTCTGACATGAGGTTTGGTGATGCAGCACAAAAAAACGAAACAAAAAAAAAATAGTTTTTGAGATGTAGCATCCTGTGACAACGTCTCAGGGACACACCATTTGTGTCTTTTTTCTTTCAAAGTGATTTTCCACTTGTGCAGCGATGCGTTCACATTCCTGCATCAGCACATAAACTGCCTGTGTGTGATGTTTTACGTCGGGAGAGCAGCCCTGATAACACAGAGCCGCCTCAGCATGGCTGTCATCCCCTCTGGCCTGGCTCTGCACGTAACAAAGAGCACAGACTCATGCACGCACACACACATACAATGAAAAAAAAAAGCAACATCAACAGGCTTGTATTTGAAGCCAAACGATTAACAACACAATTTGAAATTGGTCAAAATGTGTTTATGTAATTATCCATTCACAAGTACTCAGAGGACAAATTTCATCAACTTTAACAATCAGCCAAATATATAATGATACCAAACCTGGACTTATCAATTAGATTGTAAGACTGGCAATCTTGATTTGTCATCTCCACTCATTCATACATCCATATGAAAGCGATATGAATGCAGATGATAGTTCTAAAGCTTTGTTGCTAATTCATGTAGGAAAAGTCTTTGAAGTCATTTTGTATCAACTTGTAGCCTTTAAACACACATGATGTATATATGAGCGTCACCATTTTTAGATTTTAGCCAATCAGCATTCACAATGTGTTCTCATCATGCCAGGATCACTGTTCCATAGAATATCTATAGAGAAATAGCATCTAAATTTGAAGTTTGAGTTAGTTGAACCTTATGATGTTTTTCCTAAGAAGACCAGGAACATGTAAATGTCAGTCAGCGCAGCATTCTGATGCCACTTTCAGCCTTAACCATCAGCTGCCTTTCATCTCATAGAACCAGTTACGTGAATGGAGCACTTCTACTACACCACATTATGTAAAAAATGTCGACCTCCACAAGCATTGGTTTAAACTACATTTTATTGCATATGCTACTAGTAAAGTTTACAGAGAATAGTCTTTCAGTTGGGTTGTCTCTGTAATTTAGGTTACAAGTTATTTTACCTTATTCTGAGGTGTGGAATTAGTTTCTAATTAGAAAGCATTTTTAATTCAGCTGCCCATGTTAGGAAATTAAACTTAAGTGGTAAATATTTCCTTCACGGCAATCCCATTGGTTACTAGAGTGCATCTTGATTACTGGTAGAGTGATTTCTGAAAGGTCGGTATTCAACATGGTCCTGCTTGTTTTAAGAAGTCCTGTTGTTTATTCTGTTTCTGACTAAACCTCAGAGCAGACCCCCAGGAAACACAGAGCAATGATAGATAATATCTCAGTATTTTGCAAGAGGATTTAAAATCAAGTGTTAAAATGATGTGTGAAAACAGGTGAATCTAATGTGTATTTTAAATACTGATAAATCAGCAACAAGCAAACATCATTGCAGGCTTTTTTCTATTCAACAAACGGTAAATTCAGATTTATTATTTTAAACATTAGCAGTTTTTATAACAAGGAAGTTGTAAGTAAATTTCTCAAAATTCTAATTTTGTTCTTTTCCACCTCTAAAGAATGTGGTAATCCTATTCAGGGGTGTTTCTGAAAGATGTGGAGGTTATGAGAGAAAAGCAGTGTGATATGTGTGGGAGAGGCTTTGTTCTAAAATACTCCAGAGAGAATTATTTGATGTGAAGACCTCAGCACCTGTTGTTGGCTCTAGCTCTTCATACACACACTCTCACCAGTATAGAGCTCCGACCTCACATTTTCTATTGCAGGCGGAGTCAGAACAAGAGTTAGAGTTTATTCTTTTAGTTCTAATCTTTTATAAAGTACAGCAACAAATGCCTCACTAGAATGGTTTCTGGTGGGTTTGTTAGGTTGTGAGGAAGTCAGATTTGAACAGGAAGTAAGCGTATTGGTATGTGTGTATATGAGTCATGGAGTGCAACACCTGCTCATATCTCCAAGGAGAATGCAGCTGGCCTTGTCTGTTAATATGCGAATAGTTCTCAAATCTCACCTAAATGGTCAGAAGGAGACCTTTGATCAGTTCGTAAAACATCTGCTCACTATACATCAGCACTGTTCTCACAGTAGGCACGATCTGCTTTCAGCCTTATAATCTTTCTCTGTAACATCACACACAGGCCAACCAAGATGACCGACCAGAGCCCTGAGGAATAAAGCTCAGACTAAATACATGGTGCTTTGGAGGAGCCAGGAATGCAAGGATGAAACAAGAGAAAAAAGTCCATCTTTAGGGAACACTTCCTGTGAGATACAGCTTGGAGAATTGTTCTTAATAGCACGGTGTTGTAGTGGTTAGCACGTCCGCTACACGGTGGCTAGGTTCAAGCCCTTGGGTGGACACTTAGGTCCTTTCTGTGAAGAGCTTGCATGTTCTCACTGTTCTTGTGTGGGTTTTCTCCAGGTACTCCGGCTTCCTCCCACAGTGCAAACACACGACTGCTAATTTAGTGGTTCCCAAACTTTTTCTTTGAAAAATTAAAAACTCTCAAAAAAGGGGTTAAAAAAAGTGTGACTGATTTTGAAAAGATAAAAAATGTGGACTAATGTTCTTCAAATCTCATTGAAAAAAAAAAAAAATTGCAATCACAAACAGTATTTTAGAACAGTAACACAGCTCTAAAAACATGTTCTATATTTCCATGCTCACGGTTCAGCAGGGTCATTCTGACCTGGATAGGCACCAGGACACCCACACGAGCCTGAAAAGGAGCAAGCGGGTCAGAAAACAGATTATTGTTGAGTATTGAATATTTTCACATTGACTCTGCTGGTCAGAGTGAAGGGCTGATCAGCTCTGCATGCTGCCACATTTCAGTTCTATTCAGTACAAATAGATACATGAAGCACATCATATCTAATCAAGCTGGCCATACCAGCCTGTCCTTGGCCGATCTCATTAGATCTGTGAAGCTAAGCAGGTCTGGGCCTGGTTAGTAGATGGATGGAGACCACTGAGAATTCCAGGTGCCACAGTGGGGGACAGTCGCTGCAGTGGTATCTGTCATTGTGTCCTTGGGCAAGGCACTTCACCCACATTGCCTAGTATGAATGTAGTGAGTGTTGGTGGTGGTGGGAGGGGCCGATGGTGCATTATTGCAGCCTCGCTTCTGTCAGTCTGCCCCAGGGCAGCTGTGGCTACAATAGTAGCTTACCACCACTAAGTGTGGAGTGAAAGAATAATGTCGTAATTCTGTAAAGCGCTTTGAGTGTCTATGATAAGCGCTATATAAAATCTAATGCATTATTATTCTTATTAATCATGCTTTAAGCTATTAAAAAAGAGCTATATTTGATAAAAGAAACATGTAGTTGCAAGCTTAAGCACTGATGAACTAGGGATGGCTGCCATTAGTCTTGAAGTGTTTGGGTTAGTGGAAAATAAAGAGAACAGAGAAAGATAGACAGAAACTATTCTAAGATGGTTTCTAGGTTCAAAGCTGGGAAAACAGGGTGAACAGAAAGGGAGACAAAAGAGGTAACGAAAAGACTATAAAACAGTGAAGGAAAGGATCAAGGCACCCAATGTGTGATGTGCCCCTGAAAATGTTTCCTCGTAGCCTGAACCTTTAGTATGAAACAAGCTCCGTTAATGAAGTTGAACATGCTGAACATCCAGGAAACTAGACGTAAGCAGGTCTTTCTGACATATGAGATATACTTGTATAAATATATATAATATATAAAAGTATATTTTCAGTATATTCCAGTATTTTAAAGTTCAGAATTGGAAATTTGATATGTTGGAAATCCAAATTGATGAATCACTAACTCTGAGTAAATAAGGACAGAGAGAAAATGAGGAATTCACAACAATATGACACAAAAATACCTCCATTGTATGTAACTAATATAAACTATTTACAGGCTATTGTTGCCCAGGTGAGCAAAGGGACGAATATCTCGAATTCCGCTCATTACCTCGTTCAAAGTCTCGTGATCTAGTTATTCTGTGACTGAAATCTGAAACGGCACTGCTCTTTGTTTATTGGCTTAACTAACAATCATTTTACCAGATGGCATGTCACAGCAGAAGCTTTACACCTCCAATCAAAAAGCTGCAGGGATTTTGAATAAAACTTGAGTGGTTTAGTGTCTAGCTGCAAGTTGTAGCAAGTGGACTTGTTAAGGCATTCATGACGTAATCTCAAGTGATTTCAGCGTAACCGTAAGTCTTTTATAAGTCATCTGAAGTATATATCAAATTAATAACAGTAGTTAATTCTATTAACCCTATTTAGCATATTTGGTACACTTTTGGGAAGTTTAATAGCCAGTAAAGTCATCTAAATATGGAAAGATGATGAAACGCAAACAAAAGAGAAAAGTGCAAACTGACATGGACATGATGCAGAACTGTAAAATAAAATGGAACAGCAAATCAAAGTTCCTGGAGTTATAGGATAAATTGATATCCAGTTGAATGCCAGGGTTCCTTACTGTTGTGTTGGGTGGAAGAGCAATGACAAAAGCACTTACATTATTTGCTCCTTTCTTTCAAGCCATTTGGGGCAAATCACATAACTTCTTTTTCGTTCTTCATTTCCTCTAAAAGGAAAAGTTTAGAGCTATCTCTGGGTTTTATGTCCTTTATGATGGGCTTGGAGTTTTAAAAATAGATGCTTTTTATCTGATTTGATAGTTGAATGAAACATGTGTATCATCAGTAAAGCAGTGAAAGTTTATACAATGGTTTTCGATCACATCTTTCAGTTGGAGTGTACATAATAATGTAATGAGTATATCCTAAATATATTTCCCTGGGACCAAAGTAATCAAATAAACATATCACTGACAGACACGAAACTATGAAAACATGGTCCTATGCTCTCGACAGTGTTATACAGAACTAAAACAGAGTCTTGAGACTGAGTTTTGACATTATCGTCAACCAGGTATGAACTCTTAGATAAAATGCTCTAAGCATCACAAATCCTGATGGACCTTAAGCAGGAAAATTGCTCAAGAATCAACAATGAATTCACCATCAATCCAAGTGGAAGCCTTTTTTAGCATTCATTTGGTTTTCATGCATTTTATGTCTCTCTAATAACAATCGAAATACAAAAGAAAAAAATAATCCTTCATTATAATGTAAAAGAAAAGCTAATATGTTAGCCATTTACTGAAATGGTTTTTCATTGAAAGATTTTTGCACCTACAGAATTGAAGGCAACCACTAACCTTCAGAAAGATCTAATGGAGTATCACAGGAGATAACCTCTGGAGTCAAGCAAGAGAGGCCTCCTCCATAGTGGCCATTCATATGCTAAAAAAAGAGTTATATATGCCACATTTTATGCTCATTCAGGTAAAGCAGCCTCGTAACCAAAACCCTGGGAACAGGCTGAGGTGAAAGCAGTGGAGACGCAAATGATTACATGGTGTACTCAGCATAGAGTGATTGCATAAGCTTTGTGAGAGCTGAGCCTGAAGCCTTCAAGAACCTGGAATGGCACAACACAAAAGTTTCCAAATGCATGGCAGGCTACAAAAGGCAGGCCTGGGTTTAATAAAGCAGTGAAAAATGGAGCAGAAAGTGAATGCATTTTATATTCTTGCAACAGTATTACACCACAGAGAGATGGTGTTCACATGTGATTGTTTCAAACATTAACCATGTGTGTGTCTTTGTGTTTGTAGTGAAGGAGGATTGCGTTTCTGATGTTGAAGATGACATGAGCACAGATGCCATGGTTGCGGAGATGCTTCAGCAGGGAGCCACAGCTGTCATCTACCCTGAGGGCCCTGATGATGAGCCTCCACGCCAAGACACGCCGGATACCAGCGTCCATGATGAGAACGGTACGCAACAAGCAACTTTCCTTCTTCTAAATGTACTTGACAGGGCCACAGCTATTAACACATCACAGGTAATGGTACCCCCCCACAACCCACCCACACACACACACACACACACAAACACTACTGACCATAATTGGTATTAAAATCATCATGACTAATAGATGTTCCTGCCGGACATCTCTGAGTTCATCACTACTAAAGTTGTTGTTTTTTGGTTTCGAATGCCCCCCACCTCCCCCAGTATTTTGTCTCACCTCCCTGGAGAGATTACCAATGAAAAAGTAGTTCCTTCTCCAAAATCAACACAGAATGTCATAAATCAGGTAACTGTATCAGGTTTAATGTGTTTTCTATGTTCATTGGTTTGATCAAAAAAACATCAAGTGGGGTCTCCACTTCAGGTCCCTAAATATTTAGATTAACATGAAAGGGTTGCACACAAATTGACAAATGTTTAAATTCCCAATTATGAAACAATTTCTCATCATGTCACCGTCCTTCATCACAAGAGTAGCTGTTTAAGTCACTCTGAAAGTGGCTAAAGGTTGTAAACTAATGACAACCAACACAGAAAACATCTGGTGAAAATGTTTTACATGAAATCCAAGTTAATCAATTTGTAAGGAACTATTCATGTATTATATATAGCAGGGGTGCCCAAACTTTTTTGGCTCGCAAGCTACTTCTACCACGGACAACTCTTTGTGATCTACTTTGTTGGGGGGTTATAATTATAAATAATCTGATTTTAATATTTGAACTATTACAATTATTAAATATTTGTATAATATTAAAATAAGATGATAATATTGAAGCAGTGAATCAGAACACACAAATACCTCATCTGCATTAACCCACATCTAGTCAGTTCTCTGAGAGGCTGATAACGGAGAAGTAAAGTCAGGAAAACTCACGAAAAGCCAAATTAGATAAAAGAAAACACTGAGGATTCAAACGATCCAGGAGAGAGACGGAGGAATTAACAGACCCATGATGGTGACGGACTACAGAGTTATAGAGCTGGTGAGTGTGTGCCACGGCGATTTAAACCACAATAAAAACCACATTTAGCAGAAACCAGTCAGTAGCACAAAGTGTTTCAGTATTTGTAGCTCACTTTGTTCTTCAGAAGAACTTCCACGGCTTCCACACACATAGGTTTTCTGATGATGCTGTTGTACCGGTTTGGGCCGGTGTGACTGTGACTGTCTGTGAGTGTCTTAGAGCTGGAGGAGGCTCTTCTTCTACTTATTATTAGAGGTTGTAAATAAACAGGTTGGTGCGCTAGCCCCCCCCTCAAATTGAGGTCAGAAGCTGAATCGTCAGGTTTCATTTCTGTTATTTCTGGATCGACACAAAATGCCTCTGTGATCGACATGTTGGGCACCATTCATACAGTACATAGGTTAAACTCAAATTCTTCATGAAGGAAACTATTTTACACGCACCTCGATACAGTACCAGTGATACGATACATTAGCAATACGTTGAATCCACTGGCGATGTAATGCGACACGATTCATCCCTGTTCATGATTCAATTTGATATTGATTTGATGGCGATTCAATGTGATTTTGTGCGATATGATGTGATTCAACATGATGCAAAGCAATTATACCCAAAATTTAAATAGTAGCTGAAATTCAGTGGTACTAGAGGCTGAGGATTTATTGTATTCCTTATAAGCAGCAAATTTAACAAAAAAGTACACATTTTGCTTATAATCTCTATTACATCACTTTATGCAACTTCTTTTAGGACAAGAAAAAAACAGGCCTTTTCACCAGTAGGGTTTGGATTTAGAACCAGATATAACATTAAGGAACAGGAACTGGTTCCACACATTAGGAACCTGTTTATCACACTGTTATAACTTAAACAGTGACATCATCACTCTCAATGCGTGACTTAAAGTGACACTTTCAATAGTCCAATGTCAACATTCCTGTCTGCCACAGATACTAATATGTTCATACTGTGCATTCTTTACAAACCATCTGCATCTGGTCAAGCTGCGCCTGATTTGAATTTGAAGGTTTTAGGTGCGTTATAAATCTTATCTATAGCTGCTGCTCTAGCGGAATACCGTGTTTTTATAACTTTGTTGCTGTAGAAATGTGCTTCCCGGCTTCAGTCCTTGTTCAAAACAAAACATGCAGCAGTAATGGTACATTCAATATGTCTCGGAAACACAGCATAGAATGAAATACAACATGAAAAAATTGCCTCGTGACCCTGACAACAGGAACAAGTGGGTCAGAAAATGGATTGATGAAAAAAATCAATGCAACCATGGATTTTATTGATGCTGGCACGTAGTGACCAATGCATCAAGATTTCACCCGTAAATTGTACCGATGCACACTGAATGAATCGATACATCATGCACGTTTAGACACCGATTCGTATCAATTTATCTCCACATGCTTAGTACACACCCTTTCCTATACGCTATTGTAATGGACATTTTTGAGATATTTTGATGTGCTACCGCTGAATTTGGTTGAACTCGGAGATTGGAATTTTCCATTTGAAAATGCCGAGTTCTGAGTGTCCTTGAACGCAGCATTGCATGTTTTTCAGTCAGCTCGCTTCCTGATTGGCTACATTCCGTTCCACTGCCCTAACCTAACCTCCATGCATTTGGACAGTGGAAGGAAAACTAAAATTCACAGAAAAAAATAATACAAGCAGAGAAAGGTTGGGCACACGCACACACACACACACACACACACACACACACACACACACCTACACACACACACACACACACACACACACACACACACACACACACACACCTACACACACACATACACACACACGATTAGCAGGACTGTGTGACATCCTCACACACTTTTATGTGTTAAGTTTAACACATCCAGGGCTTTTATGACTTGGGCCTTCCATGCACTGCTGCTGCAGCAGGAGGTGAAGTAGCAACACCTCAGTATGTTTGTCTGTGACTCACAGATACCTGGGTGACATGTTCCCATGCCAAGGGTCCTCAGCTGCTGCATGGGAAACCTAAACAATTACCTGTTAATGAAGTTCTTTTACGTTTACGACAAGAAAGACCTCCTCCCTGCATAAACTATGGGCCCATGCAAAGGCACCTGAAGTTTACTTTTAGTAAACATAGTTGCTAACCTCAGAGAGCTAAAGGCCAATAAACAATGTTGCCAGTTCGTTCTGGGTTCTTGTGTTAGTCGTGAGTATGAAACAAACGAGTGCAGACTGCTGAGTATCTGTCAGTAAAACAGAGATGTGTAATCAGCCTTTATCCATTTGTGGTTACCTGGGTGACGTTTACCCGTGGGGGAGGATTCCTCAGTGCTTGGTGAAAAGCGGAGGAGTGTTGTCGTGGTAGATCATGTGTGACATCAAAGGCTCCACTCTGCTGACTGTGTATTTCAACCTCTCCTGCTTCTCCTTTCACCTTCACTCTCATGCATTTCTGTCTCTCCAGGTAACCCGGATTCCTTCTCTCAGCTACTGACCTGCCCATACTGTGCACGTGGATACAAGCGCTACAGCTCCCTGAAGGAACACATCAAATACCGACACGAGAAGACGGAGGAGAGCTTCAGCTGTCCTGAGTGCAGCTACAACTTTACCTATCGGGCTCAGCTCGAAAGGCATATGACAGTCCATAAGAGAGAACAAGACCAGGTATTGAATTCATAGTCACTTCATATGCCTTTAAGTCAAGTTGAGCATTTTGTAAAAAAAAAAAATACTGTAGTAATTAAATTCTCTTCCCGAAGCATTTTTTTTTTTTTTTTTTGAAAATATTCATATATGTTCTTAAAGTATTGATTAAATAAATTATAATGTTAATTTTCACCTGATTAGCAGATTGTTTTCTCATTTTCTTGCCTGATCTAAATCATCATGTCTGGGTGAAGTTTACCTTTATTTAAAATATCATTAAGTTCATCAGCATGCCTTTGATTCTTCTCTGTAAAATGTTGGACGAGTTCATAAACTAAACTTTGGGAAGCTGTTTTAATACTACGTTTTTTTAATATATTTTCTATATTTTCTCAAGATAGATGCTAACTTTTCAACACCATTGTCATTGTGTGGGAGCTGGTTTTGCTTTATAAAAACAATTTCCCAATAAAAGCTCACTTTATGTTAATACTATATGCATTTGGATTAGTTTGGCTGAAGGGATTGGATGCACAAATTTGAAAGTAATGAAGATTTCTGAAGGCTTCTTTCTACATACACAATTTAATTTAGTTTGTCTCATTATGTGGCATTTATACAATTTAACATTATAATAAGATTTTAGACTTAAAGCTGCAGTGTGTAAGTTTTTTGTGGCGTAATTTGGTCAAAAATCTATATAATCTTTGAGCATTATGTAATCCAAAGTGTTCTGAATGGAAACTCCTGGCTCTGTAAAAGACATTTAGAAACCCAGGAGCGTGACGCTGGATGAGATCTTTCTATAAACACAAGTGCTCCATGAGCTGTTTTGGCTGTTACTATTGGCTGCTCGACTGAAGTCAGGCACGTTTATGTACCATTGATCGTAAAAGTGCAATGGCAGATGTTCCAGCAGAAGTCTCCACCGTGGCGTTAGACACAACAGTTACACTGCAAATAAAGCGGAAAAATGTAGAGTGAGGTGGAGAAGCAACAGTTTAAAGCCACAAACATACTCTGGAGGAATGAACCGCTCTGTGTCCTCATGGATCCCCATGAGTGCGTGGGATCTGCCCCACACACTGGTGTCAGAAGGAGAGAGAGAACAGATGGGATACATCGTGTGTAAACTGAGATAATTTTTTAATTTTTATTTATTTAATCATTATTTAAGGTGGTCGAGAACAGACTCAAGTCATGTTATAGTCTGGATGCGGAGTGGTGGTTGTCAGCAGTGTTTGGAATAACGGCGTTTGAAATAACGGCGTTAAGTAACGGTGTTTGTTTTTCAGTAACTGGGTAATCTAACTAATGACTTTTTATGCCGTTACAATGACGTTATCGTTAATGAACGTTAAATGCGGGGCGTTACATGTATTGATTGAATAAACTGTTATCCGAAAGCATCCCCGGCTTCTTACTCAGCTGTTGTGAGGAGGTGGGTTAAAAACAAGGTGAGCGGTTATGATTGGCTAAGGCGGCGTCATGTGTCATGGTAGCCAATCAGAGCCAGTGTTTTTACACGTGCCAGCACACACACACACACACACACACACACACACACGCACACACACACACACACACACACGCACACACACACACACACACACACACACAAACACACACACACACAACAGATTTGATGAAGCAGCAGAGATGGCGAGCGTGGAACAATCTGATGAAAAGTTGTCATTTTTAAGGTGATACAAATACTACTTTAAATTAATTGTGGTCAAAGACAAGAACGTGCATGTGAAGTATACATTATATCCAGTAGTGAAGACTTTGTCGACATCCGTTGTAAGCAACTCAAATTTAATGAAGCGCCTCATGACACACGCATCTAAAAAATCTGAATTATTTGACATATAGCAACTTTTTTTTTTAACGCAAATAGTTACTTTCCTTGGTAATGAGTTACTTTTATTATAGAGTAATTCGGTTACTAACTCAGTTACTTTTTGGAACAAGTAGTGAGTAACTAATTACTTTCTTAAAGTAACGTTCCCAACACTGGTTGCTCAGAGCGGAAGGCAGCTGGGATCACAACCGCCTCTGCGAGCTGTGTGGTGGGACGAGCTAATGGCAGCAGCCGCTGTTCAGGGCAGTAACAGGAGAGTGATACGTGCATTCATGTTAGAGTCTCTAACACACCAGAAAACTCAATATAACTCAAGATAACGTCCATACAGGTGTCACTAGTCTCTATTGAGAAAAAAAGAAAAAAATTACGCACGTCACACAGCAGTCAGTTGGTCTGACATTTATTTCTATTGCACATGAAGGTTCACTAGATGTAGTTAACCTAACACTACGTGTGGGGAGAAATATTGATATTTAATGTCATCCAAAAAAACAATGTGATCTATTTTATTTTATCTATTTGTTCCCACCCCAGGTGTTAGACTGGCCCCTCAAGTATTTCCAAATCTTTACAAATAAATTGTTGCCTCTGGTTGATTATTTACTTTGTGACTTGGATAATTAGCAGTTGTCATTGTGAGTCTCTCTGAGTGATGTCTCTCACCCACCCCACAGAAACACATTACCCAGCCTGGTGGCAATCGGAAATTCAAGTGCACTGAATGTGGCAAGGCGTTTAAATACAAGCACCACCTGAAGGAGCACCTACGCATTCACAGTGGTGAGTGAACACCCCAGTAACCATGCTAATACCTTGTGTACTCATGTGAGGAGATTCAAATTGCAATTCAGGTTTAAGCATTTAAGCCCTGTGTTTTTATTTAGAATCAAGTGAATTTTGTTCCTTCAGCTACTCTATCCCATGCTTGTGTGCTTCTACTCATCATGTTCCTCAATTTTGTTACTTTGGTGTTAGATAGAAAATGTGGGAATGGTCTAATATGGTCTGATTGTTTAAACATATCTGAAATGCAGTAGAGCTTTATGCTGCAGCTCTTCTCGTAACTTTGCAATGTTAATATTGAATCATGTAAATGTGTCTGCTTCCACGATCCTCACCCCACATGTTCTCTCTCTCCCTGATTTTCTCATTGTGGTTTTATAAAGGAGAGAAACCCTATGAGTGCTCCAACTGCAAGAAGCGCTTCTCACACTCAGGCTCCTACAGCTCCCACATCAGCAGTAAGAAATGCATTGGCATCATATCAGTCAACAGCAGAGCGTCCTTAGGGAGTAGTAAAATACAAAGAGGTCCATCACCAGGGCTGCATACACAGCCTTCAGTCGTCGGTGTAAGAGAAAAGCACGAACACAGCAAGCCGCTGCAGGAACAGTTGCCACTCCACCAGATAAAGACAGAGCCTGTGGACTATGAGTGCAAGCCAACTGTGTTAACATCTACACCTGTTGCAAACATTAACTGTGGGGTCTTCGGTGGAGGTGCTACCGCTCCACTTCAGGGGACGGTGCAGGCGGTGGTCCTCCCCACTTTAGGCCTAGTATCACCCATCAGAATTAATATTTCTGACCTGCAGAATGCACTCAAAGCGCCGGTGGATGGCAAGGTCTTACAGCAGGTACTGGAAAATAGCACTAAAGGACAGATGACTACAGTGCTAAGCACTGGAATGCTTCAGCAGCAGCAGCTAATCTCTGCCATTAGTCTGCCAATTGTGGGTCAGGATGGAAATACAAAAATCATCATTAACTACAGTTTGGACCCCAATCAGGCTAAGCTCACCTCGACAAACCTGAAGAAAGAGCCTTCGCCGATATCACCCTCCCAGGACAATATTGACACTTTCAAATCTCAGAAGCATCCAGAAGATCTGACTATAAGGGGCAGCAGAGCTTCTGAGATAAACAAATCAGAGGTAAAAACCACTAAAACCTGTCTCCTGTGTGATAAGTGTCCTAGCGGCCTGGACAGCCTTCATGAACTCAAGCACTGCAAAAAGGTTCGTCTCAGTCTGAATGAGGTGTGCCTGGACAAGTCTGAGTCTGCGGTGGTAGCTCTACTATCAGAAGAAGGACTGTGCACTCAGCCTAAGAACCTCCTCTCCCTACTAAAGGCTTACTTTGCCCTAAATGCAGAGCCCACGAAGGAAGAGCTGCTCAAGATTTCCAACTCTGTCAGCTTGCCCATCCAAGTGGTCACAAAATGGTTTGACAAAATGCAAGAGGGTCAGATATCCTTGGGGGCACCAACACCTCCTTCAGAAGAAGAAGACAATGTGGTGTCTCTGGTCCTGGGGAGGGACAGAGCTACTCTTAGGCAGTCTGTAACTAAGGACAGCCCGACAGAAGCCACTACTCCAGAAGTAAATGGCACTCACTGCTTACCAGCTGCTTCTTCACCACTAAACCTGACTGCTGGTCAACCCTCCCCAGCTGAACCCCCTAAAAGCACTGAAGGTCCTTTAGACCTTTCACTGCCAAAGTCACTCAGAGAGGAAACAGAGAGAGCAGCATCTGGAGCTTGGTCTTTTTCTGTCTCTTTATGTAGCGCTACCAATGAGGATGAACCCCTAAACTTAACTTGCACAAAGAGGAAGGTGTCACCACTCTCAGCCATGGGCCAATGCCCCGCACTGTACGCCAGCCAGCCAAGTGCCAAACCTCTGGACATTGTGACCACAATGCGATGCCTTAAAGCACTAGCCAACAACAAGAAGCAGACTATCCTAACCCCACAGCTAGCCTACACCACTACAGCAAACAGCCCTACAGGGACTGACGGGCCAGAAACGCTCCATCTCAATGGAATCAAGGTGGGCACCATTCCTTGTAATCAAATGGTCTTTAGTAATATGTAGCTTTTAAATGTGGACATTATGAAGCATGTTGTCTAAATAATTAGCTCAAGCCATCACCAATTGACCAACCATCATCTTTGTAAAAACATTGTTTTGGCATTGTTATTAGGTGCTCCTTAGATTGTTTGAATACTATGGGTGTGACGATCAGTGACGTGCCGTGAGCACTAGGGTTGGGTAGGCAGGGTGTTTTAAATCGAGACCGCCAATGTCAACACCAATGACAATTTCATATGTTTCTGCTGGCCAAGTATTAATTCAATTCAATTCAATTCAATTCGACTTTATTTGTATAGCACAATTTACAACAGTCATCTCAATGCGCTTATCAAAATATAAAATTAATAATAAAGAAAAAACCCAACAAGATCCACATGAAAAAGCATTTAGCCATCTAACAAAATCAACATCGTAAAACACCATTAAAGAAACATAAACAATTATTTAATATAGCCTCCATACTTTCCCAACAAGATATATCTCATGACAGCGCATCTGTTGTTTGTGTTGGAGACACGGAGAAAAAGACAACAACAACAACTCAGAACAACCTCAGTGAAGTCAGTGGCGGCTGCTGGTCTTTCATGCAGGGGAAGCTCATTTTCTGCCTACTTCAGAAAATGTATCTGTTTATTTAAATGTGAATTCTAGTAGAATTCACATTTTGTTGTCAACAACTATTTGTAGATTATCACACACGCACGCGCGCGCACACGCACGTAGCTGCTGCACGCTGGAGTGTGAGTGTTTGGTCAAAAGTCTCACAACACAAGCAGTAACAGTCTCCACAAACACCAAAAACAGACACTAGGTTTGTCAGAAGTTAATTCGCTATGAGAGGATCAGCAAAGTCTCCGTGTCAACACAGAGCAACGGACTGAAATATTTGAAAAACCCGCCTGTGTGCTTACAACGCCATACTCTCTGATTGGCTCATTTCGCTGTCAATCAAAATTGAATTAGCCTGAGACAGATCATCCAATCATCATCCATTATTCCAGCGTCCGGAACAGACAGATCCAGCCCACTGCTCCATAGACCTCCTGTGAAGCCCGGCGTCCGATGGGCGGGACTAAGTGCGTCATAACCGAGCATTTATCCAATGAGCGTCTAGTTTGACTGCAGTGGATCAACCCCTAAATCCTGTCCCATTGAAGTCAATTGAAGCTGAACTTCACCACTGTTTATTAACACTGTCACTGTCAGTTTCCTGTTATAAGAAGCTGATTCTGAACTAAACATACATGTGTTCTGTCATATATTTAGTCAATGAAATGTACACACAACACTACATATTTGACCACTGATTTTAGGGGAAGCTGAGGTTCCCTTGTAGTCTTAAAGCATCCGCCACTGAGTGAAGTGCATCCACAAACTCAATCCTTCCTTTTGTACTATTCACTGTAGAAAATATGAACAATGTTCTGACCTTACCTTTGCTGAAGGTCTGGTAACTCAGGTGTTGGTCTTCATCTTTTAAAAGCTGTCGTTTTTCCTCAAAAAAAAGTTTCTCTATCGTCTCTAGCGCTGTCATCCTGACTGTAGTGTTATCCCGCCCACTAGATAGAAAACGTAGCAGCAGCGGTCATGTGATATCAATTCACTAATGCACTGTGAACTTATGTACAGCATATGTTGAGCATAGTGCGGTTACGTCCATTTACGTCCAAAGACAGCGTAGAGAGCTGCTCTCTACGCTGTCTTTGGATGTAAATGGTTTTCATCTTGGGGAACTGAGTGCGCATGCGCAAACACATAAAAACACGCTATGGGAACAGAGGTAGAGCAGCAACGTGCCTTTTGAGAAGAGGTGTGGCCTCCTCCTGTCTTACAGCGGTTAGGAAATAGCGATGTTTAGCGATTTGGGTTATGAAAAGCACAAAATGCTGACTGTCAAACTTATAGGTACTCTAGGCTATATTTTTTAATTATATTATAATTAAAACAAATAATCAAAATATCAATTCACCCTTGGGTAGGCACTGCCTACCTTGCCTACCCTGACTGCACGTCACTGTAGACGATATACCGTGCACTAAGATATAAGATCTTCTTTTCCTTTTGACTGTTCTCTTTAGGGGTTGCCACAGTGAATCATCTGCCTCCACCTAACCCTGTCCTCTATATCATCTTCTCTCACACCAACTCACTTCATGTCCTCTTTCACTACATGTAAAATCTTTGCTTTGGTCTTTGTCTAGGCCTACTTATGTACTGATTAATTCCCTGTGTCCAAACCATCTTAAGGTGTATTCACCGGACGCGACTACAGTCACTTAAATCACCTGTGATGAGTCGTATGGACAGTTGCGCTTTTTGATCACTCCATTGCTTCGTCGCTCCAGTGACATGAGGACCGGGAAATAGTATGTTAAATAGTATGTGTCTGCAGAGCCGGCCAGCCACTGATAGCGTTGCTGCATTGAGAGTGCTGCACACTTTTTCATCGGGCTGTACATTTACAGCACTTATCACAGACTGTGCCACTTGTACCTATGGTTTAATTTATCAACTCATGGCGTTACTAAAGGATGAGTTCACTCAAAACATACTGGCTTATTCAAGAAGTATGCCACTATTATTTTGCCCCAGTAAGTTGAGGAAGTGTGCAGCCCTCTAGAGCCTCCAGCTCTACAGACAGTGAAGACCCGCTTGATTTCGCTTGACGTCACAACATTTACATTGATTTTGAATGTAATCTGGTCATCAGAGTTGCTTCAGTTGCATTCGGTGCAGGAGACATAGTCAATGTCCAAAAGTCTCAACTGCTGTTAGAAAAAGTAGACATGCTAATATTCTTAAAAAAGAGTATCTCCATATCTTAAATCTGGGCTCTGTAGACTCTTTTTGATTGACATTTTGTAAATCATCCCACCCCTAGTGAATGCATATTAAAGTTATTTGATTAACTATTTCCTAATGTCCAAAAGGCCAATAAGGGTTAGATGAGCAGAGTGGATAATGAAGGGTGGATTCACTAAAGGTTTAGGGATATTAAAACATGTGCAAAGGTCACTCCACATGCTGATAAGCCATACAAACCCCAGGGAATCAAGAGTGCGCGGCTGCTGCACATCGCAATGTGCCCCCAATCCATTGAGCGCATTTCCCTCTGATGAATATGTAAAGATGGCAGAGCTCACAAGGGGAGCAAAAAATGGGGGGAGCGCATGCAAATTAATTAATGCAGTGGGCGCAATGCAATTCATCAAATGTGGAACTGTTTGCGGTGATTGTTTTCGCACAGGAAAATAGTACGACTGACAGGCAGGTGCAAACATACACGCAGAGATCCGCTGCAGTAAATGTTGACACAAAACACAGCGGAGATGGAAAAAAAGGCTCCTGTTAACCTTTCTAGTATAAGACAATAATTCTAATAAAACAATAGTCAATAATAACATCGACTGAATGAGGAAATAAAGTGTGTTTGAGGGAGAGAAAAAGCTGCACACCGTCGGCGGTGCATGTGTGGAGTCTGGTGACGCTGCGGTGGAGAGAGGATGCTGTGCACGCTATGGACGCACTGCTCCAGTGATGTTTTGACCATCAAACTATGGTGTCGCATTGATGGAACGAGCATCAGGCCAGAATCACCTGATCAGATGCATAATTTATGCAGTGATGGCACAATGTTCACATATAAGAGTGTGGTGACACAGCACTGCTCAGGAGGTCATCCCTGCTGAATGATGGTCAGTTGGTCATCTTCAAATGGTGCAGGCTGATTGACAGACTCTGTTGCTGCATTAACTCAGATCAATGGTAGGACGGTTTCTGTCCAAATCGGCCTATTTTTCATGGACTGATCAGAGCAAAATCACAGGAACTGATGTAGCATACCTGTCAAGTTTTGGATTTGAAAATAAGGGAAATTTTCTAGCGCCCACTACGAGCCGTCCCACCCACCCAACCACGCTCCAGTATCCCCTATATATTTAAGATAGATGTACAAGAAATCTAAAATATCCACTTGTCAACCACTTACTAAATACAATTATGTGATTATAATCTGGTAGGTCGTCCTTGATTGACATTAAAATGCTGTGAACATTCCTACTAGGGCTGGTGATATGGACCAAAACTCATATCTCCATATTTTTTCTCAAAATGGTGATATATGATATAAATCTAGATTATTTTATCAAATGAAGTCTGACCAGAAAAACAATTCTGGGTTAAATTTGCCACAAAATGCCACACAGGGACATTTATTAACAAACAGCTGATCAATATGTGCACTTAATCCAATTGAGCTTTACATGTTGTTCTGTTAAGTAATAGCAGCGACTACTAAAACTAGTATTTTGATACATAATAAGCTATTATATTCATATATATGAAATATTATAGTTTTCTATATCGCCAAAATAGAAAACTTGATACATCTTGAATCTTGATATATTGCCCAGCCCTAATTCGTAAATTATAAAACAGCCTAAATAAAAACATAAATGTGTTTATGAAGCACATGTGTTTATTTATTCAATATACTTACAGTTCATATACAAGTCAACACATTCCATATTTATTATTAATTTCACATTGCTTGTCTTTAAGTTAGACATTAACATTTTATTTTTTAAAATATTTTCTTAGAATTTCTCATTCTCTGGTATTCACTAATGACTTATTAGACACATTTATTACAGACTTTACATTATTTAACACTTTATAAACAGTGTATATTTGTGCAGCTTGTGATTGGCTGATTTTTCATGGTGATTTACGTTGTTCCTTCCACTGTGGTAGACGTTAAAATCTCAGTTATTAATCTAACAGAACGTGTAACTGTGTCACATCCTGATGGTCTTTAGGAAGATAAACTCACTGTCACATTTTACAACGTATTTAAACAAGTTCTTTGTTTTTTTCGCCGGAACGTCTTCATTCATCATCTCTTTTATGAGATGTTTCTGGGTTTGTTGCCGCTGTCAGCACTAATCTCGCGAGAACTGTCACTCAGGCCATTTCAGGTGGAAGTTCTCATGAGGCTAGTGATGGCGTTCAGTTTAGTAAGGCATCTTTTAATTATTATTACATTAAAATACGGTATAATTATGGGAAAATAATAATACGGGAAGATGGCGGGAAAGAGGGGTAAAATACGGGAGTTGTGATGGAGCAGCCACATTAAATTAAGGGGAAAAATATAATTACGTTTTAAAGTTGTTTAAACTGCATGTTTATTTGTTTATTCAGTTTTCTACATTATTAAATGTTTGTGCAGCAGACAGAGAAGTCTCCAAGTTTAACTTCCTCAAATGTCATTATGTGCTCCTGTGAACTCACCTTTCCACATTAAACGAGCAAAACGCTCATTTAAATTGGGCAGTCTCCACCACTTCTCCATGTGCGCTAATCATTGCTGCGATCTTAGTGAATTCCTCGCTGCAGTTGAGGAAACTGCAACATCAAAGGATTTATGGACGCACCAGGTTTACCACCCTTTATTTCAGATCTTAGTGAATCCCCCCAGAGTGGTAGACTTAACTCAGTAAGCAAAACATTCAACTGTGAGTCAGATAGCATAATAATAATATTTTTGCCATCAAAAGCCCAGTCTCTGTGTTGTTTTTGTAGATTTATAGAAGGAAACCAATGTCGAGGTGTCCCTAAAGCAAAAAAAAAAAATGCTTCAATGTCACTAATAGATGTTTTTAGAAAAAGCCGTTTTTCTCAGCTTTTTGTCACAAACTGGCAATTTGTGTGAAACTTGCCTCTATTCAACTGCTGATTACAGAAGAACGAAAGAAGCTAGAAACAAAATTCTTCTTTCTGATGAATTCTTTCAGAATTTGGTGTCAGAATTCAGATTGTCATAGTACAAAATATTCTGTGGGTCTTTAAAAATCCGTCAAAATGCTCAAAAACGGCAATTCTGAAAATGGCTGGCACTGAATGAGTTAAGTACAAATTGAAAGTGATGTTGCTGTGCTGTTCTGTAGATCCCTTCACCGCCAATGAAAAACTTATTTCTTATTTTTGTTGACTTAATTTTTAAAACAGGTAACTTTGCATTACTTATTTTAAAAGAATAACATTCAAAGGATTTAACTTCAGGCTTCATCATGGAAACAAACTACACTTTCATATTGAATCAGAAGTAATCCATGACGGTCCATCACAGGCATCTTGTTGGGGGAATTGGTCAAACCACCCCCACTGGGAAAACCATTGACTTATTTAGTCTGAAAAGTGTAACCTTAGTTCCACATTGGCTATGGCAGGTGTCTGCAACCTGCGGCTCTGGAGCCTCATAGAGATTTGATTTGTGTGGGGAAAGATTTATTTAACTGTTGCAAGGATTTAGCAATTAGCGTATGTTGGCGAACATGATCATGTTATCAAATTCAAGTTACTTTTTGTTGCCCATCAAATCCATTGGTATTTTTCGGCTCCAGAAGGGCTTTAATCCTGGTAAGTAAAATGGCTCCTTTGAGAGTAGAGGTTGCTATGGGGTTGTGAAGAAGCTGGATATGTTCATGTGTGTAGTATTTTTGTAACTATTCTATACATTTAATCCCCACTCAAATGAAAAATTTCCAAAAATGCTAAACCATACAGTACATCACATCATAGTAGATGAAGTCTTGTTGCTTACATAGCTTTCCTCTTACAGTGTGTTAGACACTGTACGTTGTACAGTTTTAGCACTTACCACCACTGAAGCTCTTTTCCTATTGTATGAAATGGAGTTACCAAATAAACCAAAGTAAGTTAACATGATGGCATTGAAACCCCGTTGTAGAAGTGAACTGGTGTCTGTTATTGAGCTATAAGTCAGTGGTGACACTAGCTACAGATGCTACAGGTCCGTCCAACCTGCTCCTTAGATGTTCCCCTTCTTCCAGCAAAATACAATAAATGTGTGATCAATCATAGATAAAGAACAACTTATATAAAACATGCAGGACATGAGTCCTTCAGAACAAAGTTCGGACACCACTGATATGGTCCCATATCATTTAGTACTAGGCGTGTCCTGATCACTTCCAATACGATACCGATATCGATCCGAGTTGTTCCTTATTTTGTAGTGTGAAATGTTAGAAAAGTCTTGATCAAGTGATGTTACTCAAATAGAAAACAATAGTCAGCAGCAGTAGGTATGAGAAAAACTGACCCATTTATTATTAACCAATTGGTTACATACATTTTAACCTTAGACATAAGAATATTCTACAATTGAATAAAATAAATTGGAAGACCCTGAAAAATAAATCCAATAAAAACATGAAGTTTTATATTTAAAGTGCAATATATATATATATATATATATATATATAATATTCTACAATTTAATTGAATAAATTAAAAAACAAATTAAAAGACTCTGAAAATTCAACCTGCTGGAGTGGAGTCTGGAATAGATGCTTGTGTCAAATATTTCAGATACAGGACAACTTTTTTTTGCTGATATCAGATCGATAACCGCTCTAAAATGCATTAATCAATAATATATCAAAATGTCAAAAGCAGCTTTTTGTGAATATTTTCACCTAAAGAACTTTGAAAGATGGATGTGGACATGTGTATGAACGGCATTAAAGCTGCAATGTACCAGAATTCATCTGAGACTTGCACCACTGCCTTCCTAAATGATTTAATAGTGCTCTTTTCCACTGTTTGGTTAAGTGGATTGTCCGTGACCTACTTTGGTCACATCTATATTTGCATTGTGTGTGTTATCTATTTCATAGTATTGGTAGAAGAGCTGAGTCAGACAGTAGCAGGGGGAGTCAGCGATTCAGCATTCATTTCTTTTATTTTTCATACACTGTGTGCTTTGCTGTTCAGTGAACAAAAGAGAAGAACAGTTTTCCTGCGAACAGCATGTAACTGATTGAACATTACCCTCAGGAGGAAGAGCTGGACACAAGCTTTGAGGTCTTTTCCACCAAGGATGAGCAGATTGATTCTGACTCTGGCCTGTTGAAAAAAAAGATGAAGAGGACAGACAGTGGATTGTACGCCTGTGATCTCTGTGACAAGATCTTCCAGAAGAGCAGTTCGTTGCTGAGACACAAATACGAACATACAGGTAAATTACATATTCGTGTTTGAATATTGAATAAAAGAAAAGAAAAATGACTAAAAGAAAATGATCTCAGTGCTGGCTCGGGGAAAGGATGAGTCAGAGAGCGAGTGAAGGGGGTTTACCAAAGGGTGGACTCCACCATTCCAGTGGGTATTACTCAACCTCCACAGAATAGGTCTGAGAGTTTCTTTCCATCAGTTCCCACTCCTATGCTGCCAGCCTCTCATGTGAAGTACTGAGTGTTATGACAGATGAGCTCTGGTAAAGATTTGGGATGTGGAGACTGGATGGTCTCCGTGGTCAGCACTTAGTGGTTTGTCTTGATTTTTCCTGACTCTGATAGTTGGCTTTTAGACAGTGCTTTCAGCTCCAAGTGACCTAATACAAGGTGAAACTAGCTGCTCCCACTTTGTTATTGTCCTGAAAGTTTTCAGGCGTAACTTGTGGTTTTCCTGTATTATTTTAGTATGTTCTCCTTGGATACACCGTTACCACACATGGTTTTAAGTAACCAGTTTTGGCACTTTGATACAAAACTATAAAGAGCTAGAGCAATAGCACAGGAGGGATTTCTGAGGCCAAGAGCAGCGGAAAAGGAGTTTTGCACAAATATCTGCTTCATTGCCACCCATGGTATCGTCACAATTTTGACGTGACGTGCTCAGTGGTCTGATGGGTGGCATCACAGCCACAGGTCTTTCTCTTACACTCTACTTTGGATGTCCTCCATCATATTTGGCTGGCTTTAACTGAGGTCTATAAATTATTTGTCAGTGATAGCATGTTTGTTGTTGTGCATCTCTACAAGGGATTGAGAGGATGAATTAATCAGTTTTAAGTTTGTTTCAGTAGAATCAGGTGGGAAACGTCCTCTTGTGCTTCAATGGCTACGTTTACGTGAGAGCTTTAATTGCCCATGAATTCAGAAACAAAAATAAAATCCTCTTTAAAAAGATAAGAAATCACCTTGTAAACACCTAATTCTGAATGAAAATGGCCATTCCAAATTAAACTCAAATCCAAATTTGGTGGCTGGTTTATTATGATTTTAATTCGGAATGGAATAATTCCTAGATCTTGTAAACGTTTAATTCCGCTTTAAATTACTTCCGGTCATTCTGCGCATGCTTGTCCTGTTAAGATGACACGCTGGTGACAACATAATCCAAGATGGCCGCTCGAAGCAAGCGTTCGACCCAAGCCGTGACTCTTTTTTTAATAACAGCCTTAGAAGATATGGATATAATGAAAAGAGTGGATGGACAGAAGCATAAACATGTGGACATTCACATGGACATACATACAATAAACGCGAATTAATGTGTTTCCATGTAAACCACAATTCAGAATGACTATTTCCATGTAAACATGAAGCAGAATGCTTTTAGTGCGAATAAATAATTCTGAATTAGGACAACATCATGTAAGTGTGAACAGTAACAGGTTTTTCAACATCCTTCTGTCTCTGCAGGGAAGCGCCCTCACGAGTGTGGCATTTGTAGCAAAGCCTTCAAACACAAACACCACCTGATCGAACACATGCGCCTCCACTCAGGAGAGAAGCCGTACCAGTGCGATAAGTGCGGGAAGCGCTTTTCCCACTCGGGTTCCTACTCCCAGCACATGAACCACCGCTACTCCTACTGCAAGAAGGAGGAGCAGAGTGAAGCCGGGGGGCAGCACAGCTTGGAGGACGAGGACGGAGATGCTATGGTGGCAGAAACGGAGGCCCGCGGCCAGCAGCTGCACCTCCTGGCGGCGTCTCACATGGATTCAGACGAACGAGGGAGCAGCACCAGAGAGGACGAGAGCGAGGAGGAAGACGAGGAGGTTTTTGAAGGTGTGGTTGATATGGCTGACATTCAGGTAGTGCAGGTAGGGAATGAAGGAGGTAATGAGGAGGAGAAGAGAGTTGTAGAGGAGAAACCAGAAGCTGAGGAGACACAGGAGGAAGAAACGATACAGGAGGAGGATTCAATTATGCAGAGCGAGGAGGTGATGGTTACTGAAGGAAGGCAGAGTGAGGAAGCAGAGGTTGGAGGCGAGGAGGGAGACCTAGAGGACAGGAACAAAAATGAAGAGAATAAGGATGAGGAGAAAGAAGGTGGCGAATAGAGGAAGAGCAACACTCTTTCATGAGAAACAATCAGGCGCCTCCACGATGCAGCTTCTCTTAGCTCCCTCAGTGTAAGAATCCTGGAGTGCTTCCCACCGGAGGAGGAGGAGGAGGACATGTAGGCAACAGAGTGTGGGAGCTGCATAGCTAGGAGACATTTCTCCTGCTTTCATTGCCTTCCAACCAAAAGGAGAAAATCCTGTGCACTACGAGTGGCTGGTTTACCTTGGACTGTGCGTGTACCCAACAGTATTACGGCCATGGAAGCATTGTGTCATGGAGCTGGCAATGGGCAGCCGTTTCTGTCCGGTGCTTTCACGATACAATGTGGTTTCAGAGGAATAAACATTAGGGGGCCACTTTTCCCATGTGAAGGTCCTTTGAAGCCATTGTGAACAAATCAGTGTTTTACAGTGAGTGTTGCATCAGGGCTACAGTTCAAGCAATCTCAAGGATAAAGGAACAATGTCGGAACTAAAGTCAAACTGTGTTTAAGATTGACAGGTAAAAGACTTAGTGTGTTACGAAAGCCACTCATTACTTTGTTATGATTCTCATCCTAGAAAATGTATAGAAGTCATTTTCTCTTTCAAGTGTTTGGCCTTGTTTAAATTTAATACATTTCAAACTTCTTTTAGATATCAAACTTGTTTTTTTGATAATCAGTCTAAAAATGTAATTTTAATGTTATTTTGTTTTGTTTTTTACATCTTAACAGCAAAATATCCTTTTTGGACATTTTATCTCATTGACAGTATGCTTTTTTTTTCTTTTTTAATCAAAAACATGCAGATGAAATTATTCTCTTTTGGTCAGATCGCAGTTTGACGTACTAGCCTTTGGTTTTGTCTGAACATGCTCAGCCCATGTCAAGCTAACAATCGTTCCTCTCTTATGACCTCTGTCATTTATGCTGCTGTTGTTGAGAAAAAGAATAGATCAAAAATGTCAAAAAAATGACACCATATATGGCAGCAAGTGGCACAAAAATGCAAAGCCTTGTGTGTCTCAGCTGTCATGACTTTACCTTTTATAAAAGTCATTTCAAGTGCTTTAATCCTAAAAAATGAACGGAACACAAATATTATATTGCTTTAGAAAAAGCCCCCTCCCCTCCTTTTTTACCCCCAGTGATGATGATGCTACTGATGAGACTTTGGTTTTGGAGAACATGATTGACTGACATGAAGAAACACATCAAACCAAGTCAGTTTGCACTGCAAAATATTCATAGTTTGCATTAAAGTAGAGACAGAGCATGAGCTAATGTGAGGAATATGCTTAGTCTCAAAATGTTTAAATGTTCAGAGCCAACTACACTATGGACAAAAGTATTTGGACAAATGAACAGTCAGCAACTTCAAATACATGTGATATGCTCTATATGGATGAGAGAACAGCTTCCACTTTTCTTGGAAAGCTCTCTATGAGATGTTAGAGTGTATCCGTGGTAATCCGTGCCCATATATTGTAGAGCAGTTATGAGGTCAGGCACTGATGTTGGACAAGAAGGCCTGGCCCACAATCTCTGTTCCAATTCATCCCAAAGTAGCTCCCTGGGCTTAAGGTCATCACAGCATGTCGTTATGATCCTGACTTTGTGCACAGGTACGTTGGAATAAATAAGAGCCTTCCCCAAACTATTCCCACCAACTTGGAAGCACAGCATTTTCCAAAGTATGTTGGTATGTTAAGGCTGCATTCACACCAACCAATCCGAGAGTGGTTAAAAGGCTTTAGAATTAATTTGTTTGGATAGTCCACCTCATTTGAGCAGTGTGAACACGCAAACAAAGTCTAGACACCTTTCCTTCTGCTGTTCTCTCATTTTTCATCTAAATACGAGGAACCACAGTTCTCCCGCTCCTGTCCTCCCATGCTATATGTGATTTTCTTGGACAGAAAAAAGCTATTCTATTCTAGAGCAGATCAAACAGCAGAATTGTAGAGCGAAGCCGAGAGCAATTAGGAGTGGCGTGAACACAACCGCTCTCGGAGCGAATGAAAAACAGAACGTTTTGATCAGAGCCTCTTCTTCGGGTTTCTGTTTTTCTGCCTAGAGAAGTCTCTACTTCAGTAACGGCCCCTTAAGCGGTTACCTCATGGCGACACAGGTTGTTTGGAGCGGATCAGAAGTTGCGCTCTGAATGCAAACCAAGGTGATGAAATTATCACCTGTCCTCCACCCATTTTGATAGAGTGCGGGACTAAACTGGTGTGAAAGCTCCCTAAGCTAAGGGGCTGAGGCCAAATACTTTTGTCCATATAGTCGATGAGAATAGATAAAAAACACATCTGATTCCTTATACAGAAAACCGTCCTCCTTCCTTTCTGCACTCAGGGCCTTATGTAGAATATTCACCTTAAGAAGAAAAGCATGTATATCTAACGTTACACTGAACAAAGCCAAGAAGCTGCCATCAGGCAACGCAGAGGCAGATCATTCAATAGGCCGAAGCACTGTTTACTGTTTACTAACACACACACACACACACACTTTCCTTAACAGTAACAACACACTGGTGACTAATGCACATAATTGGCGAGATGACGTATCCAATGCAAAGCTAGTTCTTTAACAGGAAACTCTGATGTCTTTTCAATAACAAAACGTGTGATCAACTGAAGTTTAGCTCTGCCTTACCTGTCAGTATTATTATTATTATTATTATTATTATTATTATTATTATTATTATTATTATTATTATTATTATTATTATTATTATTATTATTTGTCTTTTCCATTATCTACTGTGTGTGCTTTTCAGTTAAGGCAGTATTACCCCCCACCCATCTGTTTAGTCATAGAGAACTTTTATATTTATGTGTCTATTTTTTTATATTTCTTTAAGGTTATTTATTACACAATGTAGTGTACAATGCTGTAGTTTGCATTAATACAATAATATATTTTAGTATGGACAAAAAGAAGAATAAAAGGTAAAGAACCACAAACCTGCAAAGAAGAGACTCTGGCAATTTTAAGGATGTTATGAAGAAAAGAAAAATTTTCGTGGAGGAATAAGAGACCTGTACCTGCCTGAACCTTGGAACCTGTGACCTCTTTGCATCCACTTTATTTTACTACTTTTCTTCCCTCGCTAATATGAAGCTACTGAACTAACTCTACATCTAAAGCATGACTGTGTGCTGTTGTATTGAAGGATGATCCTTAACCACAAATATTGTTCATTTTGCCAAGCCAAAATAATATTGATCTATGTTATTATGATTTTGTACCAATGTGTTTCTTTGGATGTCATGACTGCGCCCAGTTTTATATGCCCCATCCCCTTTTAACACCATCTTTTTTATAGTAATGTTTTTTTGTGTTAATTTTTTATGACTCCTGCTCTCACAATAAAATACATCAACTACAAACAGATCACTGTGTCCTCATGTTGTCATTTGCACCAACTCCCTCATACCTGAAATTCATTGATTCATTTTATTCTTTAAGCTCCATCTTTGAGTGTATGAAAGTATATCTTTGTGCTCAGTTTTTAAGAAATGTGTGTTACTCATTTAGATAGACACTAGAGCCCAGCAAGTAGTTCCTACTAATCTAAATACCTTGTTATTCTATTATAGTAAAAAAAAATAACCTAAACTGTCCAGTTTTTCAATAAAGTACTGCAAGAATAAAGGAAAGTTGGGTCAGTTAATTGTAACAATGCTTGTTGGATTTAACAAGTGAACTACTGTTGGCCCTGCGGAACGTCTTGGCGCCGAATAGTACGTACCACGTTCCCGAGGATTCAGTCAATTGACTCGATTCCACCGAGTAAAAAAAGGTTTCCGAGAGGCTCTTGACATCCGCTCGTATAAATATCCATGTCAAATGACAGCCTTTTTCAACGAGCATTAAACAGAGGAGTAGTCATTTGGAAAATGGGGCCCCCTGGCGCACCCGTGGCACATGGGGAGTAATGGGCCCCATTCATATATTGGTATGCGTCAATGATGCGGTACCACCAACTGTCACAATATTTGACTCACAAATAAATGAGGAAACAACTTTAATGGAAAAGGAAAAGTATTCATACCAAACTGCATTCCAATCTAACGAGAACTAACGGAAGAGTAGTCATTTGAAAATAGGGGTCCCCTGGCGCCTCCATGACACATACGGGGTAATGAGTCCCATTTATATATTGGTATGTGCCAATTGTTTGGTACCACCAACCGTCGTAATATTTGACTCGCACATAAATAAGAAATCGACTTTTGTTTTCTTTTTTTTGTCTTTTGGGGCCCCCTGGTTCCCAAATCGAAGATCAGGCTCCGAGCATCGATACACCCACATTTATAGATTATACCGACCAAATTTCAACCTGATCCATTCAGGAGTAACAGAGTGGCGACTTTAACTAGTGTACACAACAAGAAGAACAAAGTAAGGGCGTTTTGAGTCCTGTACCTCGGCCTAAAAACATCTGACAATTCAAATCTATAAAGAATACGCATGTGTAGGATGAGCAGCAAAGCAGAAGATGTGGTTTGCACCCATGAAAACTATTTATACCAAAACTCAACAGATTTTCTTGGGTATTGATTCTTGTTTGGTAGATTAGATCATTTATAACTAAAGAAACAAGATTTAGTAGCATATACAAATGTAATTATTCCCCTTAGTAGTAGATGGGAGAAGCACACACAGTCACTGCTTCCTGGGACATCCAGGCTGAGTTGGACTTGGAAAAGGCATTCCACTCCCAAATTCTGGAGGTAAATCACTATACCTCAATTTGCATTTTTTTCAATCTTACCTACTTGCCTCAGATTCAACAGGTGCTAGTTTTTATAGGAGGGGCGGAGCCAACATGAGTCTTTCATAATGTGAAAAGCCACCAGGGTTACAACCAATAGCAGGAAGCCAGTTTTGCATTTTTACAACTAAAATTGAAATAGCTTAACTAAAATATCAAGAGTTGGACTCGGATCAATCAACAACACTACTTCATAACCAAATACAATGTTTTTACATGAACTAGTTCAAAAGGTTAAGGTTAGGGTTATGAAAATAAACTAGTTCATAGTTTTATATGTACAGTATATATATATATATATATATATATATATATATATATATATATATATATGCACTGGTGCACTTTCTGTAAATTAAGTTCCCAACGGATGAATACAGTATATTTGAATTTTGAATTTAAATCCTGACATTTCCCCTCATTAAACTAAAGCCTCTGGACTGAAATGGAATTTTATGTGAATTGTTTCCAGGTTTGGACAATCTTTGCAATTTTTGAACTGGTCTGTTTTTTTACTTCATAATTCATAAAAAGTTTTTCCTCCTGTTTAGAGAATATCCTGTAGGGGTGAAAGCTGCTGCTAATGTTGACTGAATGGCTACGTTTTAAAGGCGGGTATCATTTTTTTTTTCAGGCACATTTTACCATTCTATAGCATACTTTTTGGGAAATGCAGCAAATATTTAAAAAAAAAACACGTTCATGACGCTTTGATTTTGCCTCTGTCTCCTCCTAGCCTGTCTGCCACGCCCATGAACACACCCCCTTCAGTACGTTATCCCAACACACATGGACGCTGTTTATATCGCTACAGTACATTAGAATGATTATCAAAGTGAGGAATGCAAACTTACGACCGGAGGAGACGTGATCTCTCCCCTGTCACCGGCTCCACACACACACACACACACACACACACACACACACACACACACACACACACTGTTCTCTGGTCATCACGTCACTGGAGCGATGAAGTAGAAAGCGCCACTATGTTCAAGCGACTCGTCATGGGCGAATTAAGTGACTACAGTCGCAACAGTCGCGTGTGTGACACAACAACGTTGAGTTACAGTATCACTTACTCGTGTTGCTGGCTCTGAAGAAGTCGTCCTCTTTGAGTAGTTTTTTTTAGTGTCAGTGTACTTATTAATCCACTTTAAAATAAGCTCTTGTTTTAAAGCAGTCATCTGAAAAGTGCCTGGAACAAACAGCAGATCTTTTTGGGACGAGGGACAAAGATGAACTCCAACCATTGTTGACCACAGTGACAGGGTAGGCAAGGTAGGCAGTGCCTACCCAAGAGTGAATTAATATTTTGATTATTTGTTTTAATTATAATATAAATATAAATTATTTATTTTTCCATTTCCAATAGCCTACAGTACCTATAAGTTTGAAAGTGTCCGCATTTTGTGCGTTTCATAGCCCAAATTACTGAACAGCGCTATTTCCTGGAACAACTGCACAGTCTTTTTTTTTTTTTTTTAACTCCGCTGTAAGATAGAGGGAGGCCACGCCCCCTCCCAAAGGCACGTTGCTCCTCTGCCTCTGTTCCCATTGCGTGTTTTTACGTGTTTGCGCATGCGCAGTCAGGTCCCCAAGATGACAACCATTTACGTCCAAAGGCAGTGTAGAGAGCTGCTTTTGCACGTAACCACGCTATGCTAAATGCTATACATAAGTTCACAGTACATTAGTGAATTGATCCCATGTGATCGCTGCTGCTACGTTCTCTAGCTAGTGGGCGGGATAACACTACAGGCAGGATGACAGCACCAGAGTTGATAGAGAAACTTTTTTTTTGAGGAAAATCAACAGCTTTTAAAAGATGGGAGACCAACACCTGAGTTACCAGAGCTTCAGCCAAGGTAAGATCAGAACATGTTTCATACTTTTCACAGTGAATGGTACAAAAGGAAGGATTGGCTTTGTGAATGCTCCTCACTGAGGATGTTCTGAGTTGTTGTTGTTGTCTTTTTCTCCATGTTTCTGTGTTTCCAACACAAACAACGGATGGGCTGCCGTGTCATGAGATATATATTGTTGGGAGAGTATGGAGGCTATATTAAATAATTGTTTATGTTTCTTTTATGGTGTTTATGATGTTGATTTTGTAAGATGGCTAAATGCTTGTTCATGTTGATCTTGTTGGGTTTTTTTCTTTCTTATTATGAATTTTATATTTTGATAAGCGCATTGAGATGACTGTTGGAAATTGCTTTATACAAATACAATTGATTTTAATTGAATTAACACTTGACAGTAGAAACATATGAAATTCTTATAGGTGGTCTCGATTTGCAACGTGCCTACCCAACCCTAGTGGTCACAGCACGTCACTGGTTGACCAATTGTTTCATCCTTGGGAAGTGTAAAAAAGGGTTGTTTTTGTCACATCCAAAAATAAACATTTTTAAAAACTAAAGGCAGCTACTACAATAACAGCAGAGCAGAACGATCGACACGCAGTTATCTCCCAGCTGTTTGCTGTGACTGCAGCTGTTTTGACAGAGATGCAACCTCTTATCGGGGAGAGGGGTGCAAGTTTTTTATTTTATTTTATTCATTTTTTATTGTGTACATAAATTAGTACAGACAACATAAGCCATGGGGTTTCTTACAAATCTATTTAAAATAAGTAAATTAAAAGCTAAATCGTCAGAGGTAGGTGCTGTGGGCTGAACATAGGAGGGGAGCGGGGCCTCGTCCTCTTGGCGGAGCCTCGTCCCCTCGAGCCAAACAGCAGGAAAATGGCTGCTGGCAGGAAATTTAAAGATTACTCAAAAATATGTGAATCAATCTGAGAAACACTGGAGGTATGTTTTTCAGGAGAGAATGACACACTAACATGATATAAAGTGTAAAAAAGTGATTTTTGCATGTTACCCCCCCTCTAAGGTTTACTATTTACATTGTTGATGTGCGCTGTTGCTTCTTGGAACCCAGCGGGCAAAGTTTACACAAAAACGTAAAAAAAATATTCCCACCTGAATTATCACTGACCTTCTTTAAAGTGATGATTCGGTGATGCTGTATTAATCTGAGGTAGAGCTGCTGGTGCTGCAGTGATTGGCAGATTTGGTGTTTCTCCTCTACATTATTAAATGTGTTTTAGCCGGTTTTTCCCTGGAAGGCTGGATAGAAATCTGACATTCTGCTGAACAAAGTTCAGAGCGCCGTTCATCAGGCAGAAACACCGCACGTTCAGTTCACGTTCGCCCCAAAATATGAACGAGTTCCTGGAATGCATTCAGGCACAACACTGCCCAAATTACTACTGAAAACATAGGTTTTTTTTAGTTACTCTTTAATATCAATACCTCTCAATTACTTCTTCCCACCTCACATCATTGTGCAAGAAGGAGTTTAAAACAATAATTAACAGCAAAGAAAAGCAAAGGTAAATTTGAATTGGTGCAACCCACATACTGTACTTAGCTCTGCTGCTCATTTTACAAATCACTGTCCTTGAAATATCGAGCCATTTAAAAAATAAATTAATCAATATCTGATGGTAAAAGAATAAACACCTAGAACCATCTCCAGACACCAATTTCCTCACATTTTGTGTATTTTTTAGATCCATGACAGGTTTTTGGGTGATAGTGCCCCACAGTTGTCAAACTTATTTTATTTTCTCAATCTTTTTTCAAGTAAATACTACAGGAATAAGGCACACATAACGGTATGTTCTTTTCCAACAGTAGAGCACCAAGTTAACTGGTTCATGCTAAAGTGTATGCAAAAGTCCTGAACTGATCTTTATATATATATATATATATATATATATATATATATACAGTGTATACTGTGTATATATATATATACATTAAAAAATCTAATTACAAGATAAATAATTAGTACATAATTTATATGAAATAATGAATGGTGGTCAAACATCAAGATAATGGAGCAGAAAGCCATTACAAATGTCCAGTATGTGTGGTTGCTATAGCTCAAGGTCAACCCTATTGATCCAGGTTAGGTTTCCTGGAGAGGAGGCCGTCCTCCCTAAACATGAATTAGTAATGGAATGGACTAAAAATCTATAATCAGCCCAAGAGTCGAGATAAATATCTTAGCAAACACATTTGATTGTTTCCAAAAATTTCTAATTCATTAACTTCCCAGCAGTGACGTTAATGACTGAAGGGTAGAATTTGGTGGAGATTGTTTGAGGAGACAGAAGTGGGTTGGGTCAATGCAGATCTGTTCTCAGAATAATCTAGCAGATGCTCTGCTTGCCATTGTGTCACTAAACTGGTGGAATAGAGCTTTAAAGAGACACCTTGGCTCCAATATTCCAATGTCAGGCCTTCTGCACGCATCATGAAATGGTACCATTTATGACAGTGTTTAGCTGTGGTCATAGCAGTGTGGAGAATCAGTTTGAGACTCCACTGAGGTCAAACTACATGTGTTGCCTGTAGCTCTGTGCTGAGGAGTCTCAGCTGTTTTACAGGCTTTGAGGGCAACCCAGGAATTACAGCCAACATATTGCTACACGTTCTGCTGGGCTCAGCATTTTAGAAGAAAATTGAAAAGCTATAACTGCTAAGAGGATATGGAGTGCTCTTGCCAATAATGGTGCAACAGCCTGATGAAGTATCATGGCTACCAGGACTCTGACACTAAGCCAAACCCAAGGGGTCGAAGCTCCCCAGGGAAATTTAGAGAAAAGCTTGGAGGAGGTGGAGGAAAGATAAACCAGTGGACAGAATAAAGCAGTCGCTTAAAAACCTTGTTCATTTACTCAAATGTTTAAAAAGCGGAACATACAGGGAAACTTTTGTCATGTGTTTATGTGTGAGAGTATAAAGGAGCACAGCAATTCATTTGCTTTTGATATTTCAGAACTCCAATAATAAATAATGTATCCATTTAAAAAAAAAAAAAAACAAAACAAAGTTGGCCAACTCTACTTATCTTATATTGCAACAATGAAGACGTTTGAAAAACAGATTCATTACTGTAGTCATCAGTCACATGACTTTAGCTTGTACCGCTGTGATAGACAAAAGCTGTAGCTATGATTCTCGGATGTTTTTGCTGCTTTGTTTCACCTCCATCAACAATTGTTGCTTTTTTCCTCCATACTAAAAACACTTGTTGTCCTATAACAAAGACAAAAACATGATGCAGAGCCATGTTGTGAACCCATCCTCTCACAAAAACATTACATTACTCTGTCTGAAGAAGCAGAATGTTTGTGATATGGTTGGCTAATGACCGTCAGCACAGCCACCGCCCACAGTCATGGAGACGAAGGAGGAAGTGAAGTCCATGACCCGAGATTTAAAGGAAATTTGGAAACACGTAAATAATTTTAAATAATCATGAAATATTAACTTAGCTTACTTTTAGCGGTACAAAAACATTTTTAATATTGACCTTTTTTTTTTTTTGAACCCAAACAAACTGCGACATAGTGATGTCATGAACCCGGAACCGGAAGTATCGCGCTCAATATCGCGCTCTTACCGAGGGAGCCGTAATTATAAAATTAACGTTTTGACCGTTTTGCTACACAAAATTACTCCAAAATAACGGATGCATATTTGGAAGCCGTTGACTAAGTTTCAGGTCGAACTCACACCACGTTGGGGAGATATTCGCTGCACACACGCACGCACACACGCACACACACACACACAAACTCACACACACACACACTTGTATTTATAGATAGATGAATGAATCTGTAAGCACACATTAAAACTTCTTATTCAGAATTATCACTTGTTTGCTTTATCTAAACTATAATGCAAGAAAGATGTGTGTGTGTTTGTGTTTGTGGAGCAAATATCTGTTCGACCTGAAACTTTGTCAACAGCTTCCAGTGTGCGGTGCAGTGTGTGCATCCGTTATTTTGGACTCATTTGGTGATTTGAAAACGTTTATTTTCATTTTTTTTTGCCCGGAGGGCACATTCATGTTTGCCCAAGTAGTGAAACCTATTCAGCTTTTGACCTCAGTGTGAGGGGGCGCTAGTGCACTGTATCTATTTCACTTCACAGCTCAGCTCCGGTGTGTACCAGAGCCAATCACAGTGGTGAGCTAGAGTCACGTGTGCGGCCAGAGCCAATCAGTGCTGCGCGCACAGCCAAGCAGACACGCGAGTGAGAGAGAGGAAGATAGTTTAAGGCTCTTTCACAAGTTTTGAGCTCCTGTGTACTTCTCTTTTGACTGTTCCTTATTTGGTGATTACGTTTCAAAATGTTTATTTTCATTTTATTTTGAAATCAATGCGGAATCAACGCGGGTTAGACCGGAGAGGGGGGAGGGGAGTCTGTGCAGCCGCACTCACACTGATATATTAGCAAAGCTCTCAAGTCTCACTGATTGGGCCTGATGACACACACACACACACACACACACACACACACACACACCCCACACACACACACACACACACACACACACCCCACACACACACACACACACACACACACACACACACACACACACACACACACACACACACACACACACACACACACACACACACACACACACACACACACACACACACACACACACACACACACACACACCTCAAAAAACGCCCTCACCACACATAAGATTTTCGCTCCACACACACAGGTGTGAGGTGTTATTTCTAATAAAAATATATTAAATGAGTAAAATATAATACTAAACAATATTTATACAAAAAAGCACAAAAATATGCAAAAAGGCTCCAAAAACACACAAAATTACTCCAAAAAACATACATTATTACAGAAAAATACACAAAACATTTATACAAAAAATACACAAAATGACAACAGAAATGCACAAAACTACACCAAAAAAATATACAAAAATACACAAAATGACTTTAAAATCACACTACAATACAAATAACATACTATACTACTGTACAGTGGGCAAAAAAGTATTTAGTCAGCCACCAATTGTGCAAGTTCTCTAACTTAAAAAGCCTGTAATTTTCATTATAGGTATACCTCAACTATGAGAGACAAAAATGAGAAAAAAAATCCAGAAAATCACATTGTAGGATTTTTAATGCATTTATTTGCAAATTATGGTGGAAAATAAGTATTTGGTCAATATCAAAAGTTCATCTCAGTACTTTGTAATGTACCCTTTGTTGGCAATTACAGAGGTCAAACTTTTTCTTTAAGTTTTCACACACTGTTGCTGGTATTTTAGCCCATTCCTCCATGCAGATCTCCTCTAGAGCAGACTTTCAATTCCCTCCAAAGATTTTCTATGGGGTTGAGATCTGGAGACTGGCTAGGTCACTCCAGGACCTTGAAATGCTTCTAAAGGCTGGGATACACTGTGCGATTTTTTCAATTGTTGCAATCAGTGGGACTCAGACGCAGAGCCCGAATGTGCGCAGCTGACGATTCATGTTCTCACACTGTACGGACCGACACTCTGACACGATCTGACTGCTCACACTGTATGTTCATACACGACACGTTGGGGTCTGTTTTCCGGAAATGCAACATAAAAATTAGAAGAAGAAGAAGAAGAACACTGAAGCGTCGCCATTAAAACAGACGAAGATAAAAAAACCCGGAAGTGGAGAGACACTCACAAATCTCAGCAAAAAGAGCTTTAAAAAAGAAAAGACGGTGACGTGATGGACCAGGAGCTGGCTAGACAGACGTAGGCACGACAGTCTGTCAATTTTACAGCGGTCCTACGGTGTTCGCGCATGCGCAGTGTGAGCGTTTACGGTAAGCCGGTCTGTGGCACTGCTTCAACTGTGCGATACCCTCACGAGGAGCGACTGGATTTCAAACATGCTTGAAATCCTTAGGACCTACGATTGCTGATCGGGAGCCGGTTGTGAGGTGTTAATCGCTTCTCGTGACCCCATGTATATTACACGATGCACGACACACGATCTAGCAGAGGCTCGCACGATCCCACAAAATAGTCGCTCGAGTCGAAAATCGGCTCAAAATGGGTCAAAAATCGCACAGTGTATTCCTGCTTTTACCAAGCCACTCCGTTGCACGGGCGGTGTGTTTGGGATCATCGTCGTGTTGAAAGACCCAGCCACGTTTAATCTTCAATGCCCTTGCCGATGGAAGGAGGTTTTCACTCAAAATCTCACGATACATGGCCCCATTCAGTCTTTCCTTTACACGGATCCCGGTCCCTTTGCAGAAAAACAGCCCCAAAGCATGATGTTACCACCCCCATGCTTTACAGTAGGTATGGTGTTCTTTCTCCTCCAAACACGACAAGTTAAGTTTTTAGCAAAAAGTTCTATTTTGGTTTCATCTGACCATGACATTCACCCAATCCTCTTCTGGATCATCCAAATGTTCTCTAGCAAACTTCAGATGGGCCCGAACATGTACTGGCTTAAGCAGGGGGACATGTCTGGTACTGCAGGATTTGAGTCCCTGGTGGCGTAATGTGCTACTGATAGTAGCCTTTGTTACTTTGGTCCCAGCTCTCACTAGGTCCCCCCGTATGGTTCTGGGATTTTTGCTCACCGTTCTTGTGATCATTTTGACCCCACGGGGTGAGATCTTGTGTGGAGCCCCAGATGGAGGGAGATTATCAGTGGTCTTGTATGTCTTCCATTTTCTAATAATTGCTCCCACAGTTGACTTCTTCACACCAAGCTGCTTACCTATTGCAGATTCAGTCTTCCCAGCCTGGTGCAGGTCTACAGTTTTGTTACTAGTGTCCTTTGACAGCTCTTTGGTCTTGGCCATAATGGAGTTTGGAGTGTAATGGTAAAATGGTAAAATGGTAAATGGACTTGATTTATATAGCGCTTTATCCCCACACTGAAGCAGTCCCAAAGCGCTTTACATATTAGCTCATTGACCCAATCACTCTCACATTCACCAGTGGGACAGGACTGCCATGCAAGGCGCTAGTCGACCACTGGGAGCAACTTAGGGTTCAGTGTCTTGCCCAAGGACACTTCGACACATAGTCAGGTACTGGGATCGAACCCCCAACCTCTCAATCAGAAGATGACCCTCTACCACCTGAGCCACGGTCACCCACAAAGTGTCACAGAGTGTGACTGTTTGAACTTGTTATCATCATAAAAGACACCTGTCCACAACCACAAACAGGTCTCATTAATAAAGGTAATGAGTGGAGGACAGAGGAGCCTCTTAAAGAAGAAGTTACGGGTCTGTGAGAGCCAGAAATGTTGCTTGTGTGTAGGTGACCAAATACTTATTTTACCGAGGGATTTACCAATTAATTCATTAAAAATCCTATAATGTGATTTTTTTTTCTCATTTTGTCTCTCATAGTTGAGGTATACCTATGATGAAAATTAAAGACCTCTCTCATTTTTTTAAGTGGGAGTACTTGAACAATTAATGCCTGACTAAATCATTTTTTGCCCCACTGTATAGTAGGAATGTAGTTGTACTTTATTGCTTTCATTATCATCTCTGCAACCAGGGCAGTTTCCTTAGACACACAATCACACTCTTCTTAACCTCTTCCTGCTTTAAGGAAGTGGTTTCTGTGCTGAATTTTGCCACTTCCCCTCCTACTTACCACATTGGGACACAAACCCTGCCAGGAAAGACTGTTTGTATGTGTGCGTGCCTGTCTGTTTGTGTTCATTTTAGTCAAGTAAAATTATTACTTCAGCCTTATGCCTTGTTTGCTGGGATAAGCAGGAACAGATGATGACATTATAAATTAATACTAAGGCTAGGCAATATGGACCAAAATTTCTATCTTTTCAAACAAGGTAGGATTATCGACGTTGTTATTCAGTTCAATTCAATTCAACTTTATTCATATAGCGCAAATTACAACAAAGTCATCTGAAAGCTCTTAACAAAAAAAAAAAAAAATAGAATCCATAGTAATAAAGAAAGAACCCAACAAGATCCAGATGAACAAGCATTTAGTGACAGTGGGAAGAAACAACTCTTTTATAGAAAGAAATCTCCAGCGGAACCAAGTTAAGAGGTGGCAGCCATTTGCTTCTACTGGTTGGGGTTAGTGAACTGAAGGGCAAACAGGATAGGATAGATGGATAGACCGTCAGAGTGTTCCAGACTAGTTGAGTAGTGAACCAATAATCAGGAACCGCCAGCTCCAGCATCAACACACCTGAAACAGAAAAGAGAACACTCAGAGGGCGAGCAGAAGGCACAGACTGCAGGAAAAACATGATACACTATGATAAACTTGTTCCTAGCAGTTAAACATCTTGCAGCATCCTCCATGCTCTGAAATGCTACCATTACAGACAAGGTTTCGTCTTGTAAAGGTCACATGTAATGATCTATGGGGTGGACATCAGTGTAAATGGTGTGAAGCAGTGTGAGCAGTATGGTGGGTTATGCAACAAGGGGCAGAAGTGGGGGGTTGTCTACAACTTGGCACAACTGTGTCTGACTGGACATCATCCCATTGCAGCCCATTAAAGCTATGTGTAGATGGTGGAACGTTTATGAATATGATGTATTGTGTTCTACTATATAATCTCTGTTCTGCCTGAGCAAAAGGTACAAATAAATACAATAAACAAAATGAATTACAAGCAGCACAATATCAACTTTTTGTGCCACTTTTGGCTTTTTCTCTCATTATGGCTGAAATGTGTGATTAAATTCTGTATGTGGCTTATTTCATGGCTGGTCTGAGCGGCTGAAAGCTGTTTTTAGAGCATTTACCCATTCAGTTTGTACCTCCTTTAAGACAGGCCTTTTGTTAAACAGAGCTCCATGAGCTGCTGTGGAGCAGCTTCAAACACAGTGAGTCAATCATTGTGTCCTTCGAGAGGAGCAAAAGGGAATCAACTCGATCCTGCCCAGTAGATCTTCCGCTTTTGTGGAGATTCATGTGATTCAATCATAGATAAGGTCAATATTTATATGTGAAATACAATCCTGTCCAGGGTGTAGCCCCGCCTACCACATGAAAAAGGCTGTACATAGGCACCAGCAGAGTCAAATCCACGCCACCCTGCAAAGGAGAAAGGGGGTCGGAAAATGTATGGAAATACGAGGCGCCTTGAACATGGAGCATTTTAGTTTTGAAAATTAACCGACTATTTTATTATGTGTCTTTGCACTACTTCCTGTCTGGCTTATCTTTGTTGAACTTATGCAGCACAGCTCCGGCTTCCCGCAAAAAAAGAAGGGCTGCGTATCTGTTGCAGTGGGCTCCAGCATGTTTACACTGCAACGTTTACAACACTTCTATTTCTGTTTTTGTTCCAAAAAGTTCCCACGGCAATGCTTTCAAAACAATCTCTGTTTACACAGGACCGCGGGAAGCATAAAAAACGATGTAGTATATATACGGCAGGCCAATAGATGATGATTTAGCAATGAACCAAAATAGGCGCATGCGCAGAGACATTTTCTCTGAACACAAGTAAGAGTAGAGCTTTGATCGGACCTACAAAGTCAGACCTGACCCGGCCCGTAGCCGTCAGAATATGGTCCAAACACGAATAAAGCCTACTGTATCTCTGTTTAAGCCTGAACTCGTTACTGCCTGACACTATTCAAATCCGTGCACGACGCTCAAATGTAGAATGATCCGAGACGAGTTTCTTTAATAACTCAACTTTATTTACTAGTCACTCATTCTGATTTTAACTATAAAGCACCTTCATGTGATGCTACATGCTACGTACCAGTTTACTGCTGCCACACACAAACTCTGCAACCTGCTCTCTACATGACAGCACACAACAACACAACGAGTCAAGAACGAGTCATGTAATGCTTGTTCGTGTGGATTTGTTGTTTTTTTCCTTTACAAATTCTATATTTTGATAGTGCTTTGAGATGACTTTTGTTGTAATTATACCCTGCGACCCTAAAAAAAAAAGGAACAAGCGGGACAGAAAATGGATTTATTCATGTACCAGGGGACAGCCATCATTTCACCTCCCCAGCATCCATTTGTGTGTCTTTCTTGCACTAATCCGAACACATCACCTGACCGTGCAGCATGATGGTGAAGTAAATCAATGCTTTGTAGGGGGAGTTCAGTAAAATTTCAAAGAGTGACACGTACGCGCTCGTGACACAGAAAGTGTTGGTTCCCTGTTTACCAAGGGACGGAGAGGGAAGCATTTTCAAAAACTTCCACTCGGGAACTTATTTTTAAAAAGTTCGATTTTCTAGCACCGAAGGGCAACACAATTGTGTGTTTTTACTAGAAAACGTTCTCCTGTAAACGGGGCCTCAAACTACTCAAATCGAATTTTTGAAAAAACTTTAAAAACAATGCTGGATGTAAAAAAAAAAAAAAAAAAAAGGAGGGCAACAGAGTGGTAAACAGAAGGAGGGATCCTAATGAGTGCAGGCAGCATCTAGGCTTCCCTTTTGTCTCTGTCTGTCACCATTTCCTTAATATCCTTTCATTAAGACACCAGAGGCGTCCTTTCAGTGCCAGCCATCCAAGAGCACATCTGACCTTTAGATCCCTGCCAGGGTCAACCCCCACGCATCATAGCAAAAGATGTTGGAGTCCTTCGGCTCCGTCCTGCCTTTGTTTACACCATCATGTAGTCGGTGTACACTGATAAAAGCAGGAAGGAAGACCAGTGCCAGGGATGCACAATTCAAGACAGATTACACAATGCTCTGTTCCTAAAGCACAGAGGGTGAAATAAGAGCAAGATGTCATAAAACCCTACAGAGAGCATGTGTTCCATAGGTAATCCCCCCTCACAGACTGTTTTCAGGGAGGAAAACAGGTCAGGGTTTTTCGAGCCAGATGGCTTCACATTGACAAATCAACAAGACACCACTGCACCACAAAGGGGGCGATGTGGGGGGGGGGTCTCTACTATTCACAGCAGACAGACAAATGGTTGCTGCTTCATTGTAAAAACTTCCTAACTGAGACACTTTTTTCCTTTGGCAGATTCCACTGAAGTCAGTATGTGCAAGTGTGTGTGTGTGTGTGTGTGTGTGTGTGTGTGTCTGTGTGTTCAAAGATGTTCAACAACTTCTCTGCACCCACGGATCCCCCAGGGCTCCCAATGTATAGGCCAGAGGTAGGTGTTACCAGCACATGTTTTGGACCATATGTCCAACCAAACAGGCCATGGAACTCAAACACATGTCTGGAGAAGGATTCACCTTTATGAAGGCGGAGGATGTCTGTTAGCTTTTTAAGATGCTGACTAAAGTCAATATGTAGTATTAAAAAAAAAAAAAAAACTCGTACACAGTTTAAAAGCCAAAAGCAACATCCTTTGATCGGTATTTCATGTGCCTGACTGGTGATCACAGGATTTACAGCATCTATCTTTATTTCTCTTTATCTATTTATATATGAACACACAAGATGATAGTGTACATTAACAAAAAATAAATAAAAGTACAAAGACAAGTATTTTGATAAAAGACAATAAATAATAGGTTAGCAAAAATAGGTCATTGGCAAGGACGTGAAAAACAAGTACCGGTTCACTGGATAAAAGGGAAATGTTACAGTGATTGTTATTGTTAATATAATTTAAAACAAAACTTAGCCTTAAATATATTATGCCTTGGAATTAAGTGCATGTGTAGCTCTTTCTCTTTTTGAAAAAGAGACAAGTTTCACAAAAACGTACATTAAAACCTCAATAATTGGTCAAAAAATTACACAATGAGAAAATCTGCAGCGGAAAATTGGACCCTTTAACTGAAGCAGAGACTCAGCTTTACTAAGGGCCATTTACTGATGACTTCCTATTGGAAACATCGATCATTATCTGATGGACTGACCGACATTAGTCAGCTGACACTTACAGACCGATAAATTAATTAATTAATTCATGTATTCAGAGAGCCTCAGCCCTGTAAGATAATAAAAATATAAATATATTCCACCTTATGATGTAGGCTGATCTGTATGAATGCAGCATCAGAGACACAGACAAGGTAAAAGTGAAACCGATCAGAGTGTCTGTTTATTCTCCGTTTATAATCTAATTTAATCATTAACACTCATCAATTCCTGCATTAATTACTTTCTGCTTTTACTGCAGCAACAGTGTTGTTTTTGGTTTGAATTATGGATTTTAATTCTTCATATTTTTAAAGAATTATCCCTCAATTGTGATGTAAATTGCTCAACAGTTCCTCTATCTTTGATTGGTCGGATGCTGTAATCTCCACCTCAGTCACAAGAGTGCACACGTAGCCAGGATGAAATCAACTCGCTTAAGTTAGCGTGTTGATTTAATCCTTCAGTACAGGACACAGAGCTGCCAAGCCTCACTCTTTGAGTGTGACAGTCGCACACATTCTCACACCACACTTGACATTTCTCACGCTTATATTTCCCCATTCAATACTCTATTTATTTTTTTCATGATAATGAACTTTGGTCCACACGGCTTGCCATAGCTCGAGTAACTCTGATTGACTGACCGAGATATCCAATCCCAGACCAACCCATGTCTCCTTCTGCCTAAATCTGACCAACCTCGGCAGGCAGAAAATGAACCAAAAATGAACCAATCAGAAGCAACATAAGGCGAGTCTTGACAAGCTGTCTCTAGACACCTCACACAACACGCTCCGACTCGTTGACATGCTTTCAGAAAGAAAGTGTTTCTAGAGAACTGACGCCGTCTGAGATGGTATGTAACTACCCCATTTTGTTCACTGTTTATATTGCTGTGTGTGTGTGTGTGTGTGTGTGTTATAGTGTTAGTTTACTTCTCTAAAAAACAAACCCCCCCTCCCCCCAGTGCACGGACACACACAGTCAGCTGTGTTAGTGACTGTCTGTCAGAGGCTCAGTGCAGATGTCTGTTTGTCTGTAAAACTCTATCAGTTCTGAGTGTTGAAGCACTGAGAGATGTTTGAGGAAACATGCGTTTCTCTTCTCTAACTAACTCTTTGTCACTCCTCAGCAGAAATCTGCTGCTGCTGAAGCTGAAGCTGTTTCCACATTCTTAAAGAGACAGTGTCCTGAATGTAATTCACTTTAAAAATGACTTTCAGTAACTCAGAGCTGCCCTGAAAAAAGCAACACTACATAATTTAATCATATTTGAGCCTTAATGAAGGAAAAAGTCAAAAGTGACACAAAATGTTGTTATTTTGCTGATAGTGATTAATAAGAGAGTCGTTGATTATTTTTGTATGTAACAGTGTATTTCTATAGACATTGAGTCTGCTGATAAGACATTTATTCAATCAAAAATCACTTGATGTTTTAATGTTTTTTACATGATTATCTTTTTAATGCCTCCTTTCTGTTGCAGACAAGGAGAGCTGAGGTAAAGGTAGCACTGCCTTGGGCCACAGTGTTTTAAGTGGGAGCCCCCTGCCTCTGTCATCATCAACATCTGTGACAAACACCTACAACATGAGACATGTTCCCAGATAAATAATGGAGAGTTGGTTGAAATGAAATATTGACAAATAAATGTATTTTGTCAAAATTCTTGTTAGTTTTCATTTCTAATTTCTTGTTAATTAAAACTAGCATTAGGAGGCCACAGTGCAGGGAGAGCTGCTGGTATGGAGGTGGGGACATCAGTCTGAAAGTAGTAATCAACTTTAAACCACACCAAAGCCATGTTAAAAAAGGACGCGTTTTTTTTTTCGCCGGAACACATCGTGCCACTAATGTTTCACTCTTGTCATTTTCTGAAACTTGGCAGCTCTCAGGACAGCTTCTGTCCGACGGAGATGTTTGGTTAGGTGAAGCCTGCTAACTGAGATAAATCCAGGACATAATGATCTAGCTTTGTAGTGCAGGCCCTAAATATTCAAAGTAACAACTTAAATCATATTTAAGCTGCTGTTACGGATTGGGGGGGCAACTGTTGTTTGTAAATCTCTCTGTTTCTCTCTCTCTGTGTGTGTGTGTGTGTATGTGTGTGTGTGTGTGTGCGTGTATGCTCCTCAAATATCTCTGTGGATCAGGATCTGACAGAGCTGAGACTTTCAACATGGCTGCTGCTTAGTTCCAGGGTGTGAGACGTCGGATTTGTTTGGACTGCAATGCTGCCTATTAATAAATTATTTCATAAATGTTTTACAAATTTTGCGAGTATTGTCCACCGGTGCCACGTGTGCACCAGAGCCAATCACTGGAGAGCCTACCCCCACGCCCCACCTCCTGAGTCAACGGACTTCACGTGACTGCATGTTTGTACCTGCAGTGCTGTGAGCTGGAGCGGTACTGTATCGAGTCAGCGGTTTGCTCCCGTTCTGTGCATCTAAACTGACTGCTGAGGATTAATGACACTAAACGAGTCCAGACCAAGTCTGTTCTGGTAATGAGGAGATCCAGACCCGCGAGGACAACAAACTGGAATGGGAATAGATGGGGTTCAACTCCCTACGGTCTCCTTGCTCAAAGCCAAACTATATGAAAACACAAAATATGAAAAAGCTACTGAACTTTTCTATAGCAACACATACTTCCTACGAACACTGCATTAGTATTATCTGAAGAAGCAACAGGAAAAGGTTTCATGTGTTGCTTGTCCTGCAAAGAACGGTGCAAAGTGAACATTGAATCAGTTTGTGCTTATGCTAAAACAATATTGGACTCCGTAATTTTCTCTGGTCCCTTACCAAATCTGACCAGTGATGACATGTATAGCTGCATGTCATCATTTAACCGCTGGCTATTGAGGTGGTGTCCAGAAAACGAGGTGGGCTTCATTGATAATTGGAGATCCTTCTGGGGAAAACTGAACCTGATAGGAAGAGATGGAATCCACCCTACTTTGGAGGGAGCATCTCTACTATCAGAAAACATGGCACAGTCACTGTTATGACATCTCATGAATGAGACCATGTTACAGAGGTGGAGTCCTCCACGCCCCTCTGCGCTTGCCTTAGGACAGTTTCCCTCCCATTGCTATTATGATAGCTGTGTTCATCGCCATGACAACTGTTGTGATGGTGATGAATATTATTTTATGGAGACGGTGTTTGTCCCCCGACCCATATTTCACAATGATTTTAACATAAAATCAAATAAAAGAGCTATCAATTATAAAAATCTGAAAAAAATTAAAATCTCAAATCTAGAAACACCAAAACATAAAACCATTAGATGTGCTCTATTAAATATTAGATCACTGAGATCCAAATCTCTACTAGTAAATGACCTTATCTCAGAAAATAACTTTGATTTATTCTGTTTAACTGAAACATGGCTGTATCAAGATGAATATGTTAGTTTAAATGAAGCCACTCCTCCCAGTCATTTAAATACTCATATGCCACGAGACATAGGCCGTGGAGGTGGTGTAGCAGCTATTTATCATTCCTCTCTCCTAATCTATCCTAAACCAAAGGCCAGTTACACTTCCTTTGAAAGCCTGGTTCTAAATTTATCTCATATCGAATCAAAAACCTGCCAGCCTGTCTTATTTGCGATAATTTACCGTCCCCCAGGCCCTTATTCTGAATTTCTATCAGAATTCTCTGAGTTTATATCAAACTTAGTCCTCAGTTCTGATAAAATACTGATAGTAGGAGATTTTAATATCCATGTGGACAAAGATAGTGATAGCCTGAGCTCAGCCTTTATGACCCTAATAGACTCAGTTGGCTTTTTTCAAACTATTAATGAAGCTACTCATCGTTTAAATCATACTCTTGATCTTGTTCTAACATATGGCCTTGATATTAATGAACTAAAAGTCTATCCTGAAAATCCTCTGCTATCAGATCACTTTTTAATATCTTTTAACATTATATTAGAGGATCTCGCACTGTGCAATAAAATAGTTAAGAGTAGAAAACTGTCCAATAGTAATGTGGCTAAATTTAAAGAGGCCATTACTGCTGCCTTAAACTCAGTGCACCATCCAATAAATAACTATGATATTAATTATAACCCCTCTCAACTGGATCTGCTTGTCGATAGCTCTGCTAGTCTACTAAAATCCACCTTGGACTCAATTGCCCCATTGAGGGAAAAAACTATTAAACGTCAGAGGAAAGCTCCGTGGTTTAGCTCTGAAACTCACACACTCAAACAAACAACCCGTAAATTAGAGAGAATGTGGCGCTCCAATAAAACAGAGGAGTCACGAATACTCTGGCAAGAAAGCCATAGTAAATACATGACAGCCTTACGACATAGTCGATCTACATACTATTCCTCACTAATTGAAGAAAATAAAAATAATCCGAGGTACCTTTTCAGCACTGTAGCCAGGCTAACACAAAGTCAGAGCTCTATTGAGCCCATGATTCCTCTAGCCCTCAGCTGTGAGGACTTTATGACATTTTTTAACGATAAAATTCATAAGATTAGAGATAAAATTAGCCACTCCCTGCCTTCACCTGGGCCTGCTGTACCATTAAATGTAAATAGGCCTGACCTAAACTGTTTCACACATATAGGACTTCAGGAACTTAACTCTATTATTTCATCCTCCAAACCATCGACGTGCCTTTCAGATCCGATCCCAACTAAGCTGTTTAAAGAAGTTGTTCCCCTGGTCTGTCCATCTTTGTTGGAGACAATAAATATATCCCTATCAATAGGCTACGTGCCACAGTCCTTTAAAGTAGCTGTAATCAAACCCCTTCTCAAAAAACCTACTCTTGATTCCAGCACTTTAGCAAACTACAGGCCTATATCTAATCTTCCTTTTATTTCAAAGATTCTTGAGAAAGTTGTGGCGGCTCAGCTCTGTGACTTCCTTCAAAACAACAGCCTGTTCGAGGACTTCCAGTCAGGTTTTAGAGCTCAACACAGCACAGAGACTGCTTTAGTTAATGTAACTAATAATCTACTCTGGGCTTCAGATGAAGGACGACTCTCAGTGCTGGTTTTATTAGATCTTAGTGCAGCTTTTGACACTATAGATCACTATATTCTACTAGAGAGATTAGAGAAATTACTTGGAATCACAGGGACTGCCCTAAACTGGTTTAAGTCCTACCTATCTGATAGGTACCAGTTTGTACACGTGAATAATAAGTCTTCTGTGTACGCTAAAGTAAGCTACGGGGTTCCTCAGGGCTCTGTGCTAGGTCCAATCCTCTTCTGTATCTAAATGATCCCCCTTGGTAATGTTATGAGAAAATACTCTGTTAACTTTCACTGCTATGCTGATGATACCCAACTGTATGTATCAATGAAGCTAGGTGAGACAAATCAGCTATCTAAACTTGAGGCCTGTCTAAAGGACATTAGGGCCTGGATGGACCAAAATTTTCTTCTTCTTAACTCAGACAAGACTGAGGTCATTGTACTGGGCCCACGACACCTTAGAGAAACCTATGCTAGCCTAACTGCCCTAGATGACATTACTCTGGCACGAAGCACAACTGTTAGAAACCTTGGGGTTCTATTTGATCAGGACTTATCCTTCAACTCTCACATAAAACAAACTTCAAGAACTGCCTTCTTTCATCTCTGTAACATTGCTAAAATCAGATCTATCCTGTCTCAGAGCGACGCCGAAAAACGAGTCCATGCTTTTGTTACCTCTAGACTGGATTATTGTAATTCTCTTTTAGCAGGCTGCCCGAGCAAGTCGCTTAAGACACTTCAGCTGGTTCAAAATGCTGCACCACGTGTACTGACTAAAACTAGGAGAAGAGATCACATTACTCCTGTATTAGCCTCTCTGCATTGGCTTCCCATAAAATATGGAATAGAATTCAAGATTCTTCTTCTCACTTATAAAGCCCTAAATGGACAGGCACCAGTCTATCTCAAGGAGCTTGTAGTGCCATACAATCCCCCCAGAACACTACGCTCTCAAAATGCTGGCCTACTCATTGTTCCATTTGTTTTTAAAAGTAGTATAGGAGGAAGAGCTTTCAGTTATCAGGCCCCACTTCTCTGGAACCATCTACCAACCACGGTTCGGGGGGCCGACACCCTCTCTACCTTTAAGGTTAGGCTCAAAACATTCCTCTTTGGTAAAGCTTTCAGTTAGGAACCAGCTCATAGCTCATAGTTAAGATGCAATAGGCATAGACTGCCGGTGGGGGGGGTCTGGCATGCTCGGTTAGAGAGAGGTTGGAGAGGGCGTTAAGAGAGAGGTCATTTAGGTTAGAGAGGGACCAGAGAGGGTCCCATTCCTCTCTCTAACACTCCCTCTATGTCTGCTTCTTCCCTTGTGTGTTTGCTCCTGTACTCCTTCTGGCTTTTGTCTTGCAGGTCCGTGGGATCCTTAGTGTGGAGTTACAGAGTCTCAACAACTCTGTCTCCACCCTTTCCTCTGCACACACCCAACACAGCATAACGTGGATGGCTGTTCATCATAGGAATGGGATCCACACAAGGTTCCTGCTGCTTAACAGAAGGTTTTCCTTGCCGCCATGATGAATTCATGTTGGGTGTGGGATACATATGTATGTGTATATACGTATATATGCATATGTGTGTATCCATAAAATGAAGAGTCCGTCCTTAAGACTGCTCTACTGTAAAGTGCCTTGAGATACCATTGGTTATGATTTGGTGCTATACAAATAAAGATTGATTGATTGATTGACTGTGCACTTCCTTCAAATTTGTAAAATTATATCTTAATAAAAATAATCATGGACCTGGTTAGAGAATGGTGTACCTCGTAAATTTACCTTTTCAAAGTGAGAACTCATACTGTGCTTTTCACACTCAAAAATCTAGCTTTACTATTAATAATAACAATACATTTTATTTATAAGCACATTTCAAAAACACTTTACAAGTAAATAAAATTAAAAAAAATTAACAATAAAAGTGAATAGAGAAAATACAAGAGTAGGAAGCAGAGGAGCTAGCTATAATACTGCTTCTCACATCGGATATGAGTATCATGAACTGTAATTCAGATTTCACTTGTTTGTTGCTCAATTGGCTGACAAAAAGAACACAAAGCACAAAAAGAGGCGTACAAACAGGGGAGTTTTGAGAGGATCGTTCATGTATAACAAGCAGAGGACTCGATTGACCATTTCTAACATTGTCATGTAGGGTCACTGGCCAGATGTGAAATGGTCTGAATTTGCATATTTATAGAAATAGCTTATAGCTTTCTCTCAAATGAGAGTTAATTTCAGCTGGTCAGCAAACCTGGGAAAACCCACGGATCATTGCAACTATGTCCCAAAACTGCTTCCAAGACATCATGCGACACCTATGCTTTGATGACATGTTCACGCACAGTGAGCGAGTGGAGACCGATAAGTTTGCTGCAATTTCCGATGTGTGGGGATTGCTTGTCACCAACTGCATCATATCCTACAACCCTGGTTGACCCATCACTATTGATGAACAGCTTTTCCCGTCAAAGACTTGCTGCTGTTTCCTGCAGTACATTGCAACAAAACCTTGACAAGTTTGGGATCAAATTTTAGGTGGCTTGCGACTTGAAATTCAAGTACATCTGCAATGTCCTCCCATCTCTTGGCGACCCCAGTCGTCCTAGTGGGGAGAGACTGTTAGATAGTGTAGTGATGAGGCTGATGGAACCATTCATGAACAAGGGCCGAACTGTCGCCACCGACAATTTCTTCACATCGCTGTCACTTGCACAGCAACTGCTTAGCCTGAAAACCACCATCCTTTGTACAGTCAACAAGATTCGCAGGGAAAGTCCTCTGTCAACTAGACAAACGGACCGCATTGAATTCATCACTCAGGTATGTTGCAGGTCTTTTTTTCACCAACACCTGTGTGTCATTGTGTCTGCTGTGAAAATGACAATTTATCTTATTTATTAGGTGTTTTCAACCACTGGTGCCACGCTGACAGTGTATGCGCCTAAACGGAAGAAGACCGTCTACGTTCTCAGCAGCATGCACAGCGTGGTTGAGACTGAGGATACCAAAAGGAAGCCAAACACCATCACCCAATACAACACCACAAAGTGTGTTGTAGATGTGATGGACCAGATGGTGCGGGAGTACAGTGTGCGCACAGGAACATGGCGATGGCCAGTCGCAGTGTTCTACAACATGATTGACATGGCAGCACTGAATGCATATGTGCTTTATCAAACATGCACCGGGAGGCAGCTTCTTGTTGGAGCTTGCAACAGAGTTGGCTAACTCTCATGTGGGTGCGAAGTAGGAATGCAAGGAGCAACTTCTTCTTCAACAACCTCACACACTTGGTCCTGGGAAAAGGGCTAAGTGTCAGGTCAACCATCGATGCAAGAAAAATTGTGCCTCTGTACGATGTGTTGACTGCTACAAATACACGTGGCAAATGTAGAAAGAACATACCATGGCAGTGCCAGGTATGTTCAGACCAATGCTGAGTGAGGGAGTGAGAGCTGAAATGACATACACACACACACACACACACACACACACACCACAGACACACCTAATAATGCATACTTTTTTAAAATTGTAAATATTTGTTTCATTACTTGTATTTTGTACTATTTTCCTGTTTTCCTAAACTATGATAAAAGCAAACAAAAAACAAATCTCAGTTGTTCTTTTGTATATTTCTCATGTCACACACTCCTCATCAATAAACCTCAGCAAGAACTGAAAAAAAGCGTCTGTTTGCAGCTTAGTTGAAAGTGTTAGGTAAAAACCTCCAGGTCAAATGACCCTTCTGGAGTCTTTATAGGTATAAAGATCAAATGACCCCTCAATGGGACTTCTAGTGTTAGAGCAGTGCTGAGTCAGCAATAAATCCATGTGAGTTACTGCAGCTCAGTGGTGGGGCAGAGGCAGTGCATGGAGTTTAATAAGCAAAACGAGCTCCAAAAATAATAAAAGGTTTCTCGTAGATTCCTGAGTCTACTCAGCCAAACTGAACAGAGGCACAATGTAGAGCAGAGACGGGCCACAAAAATGTGATTGTGATTATCAACATGTAGCAACATCAGCATTTAGAAAAATGACCATTGACCATCTGAACAATAATACAGGAAAGAACAAAGAATGATGTGCATTTCAGAGTCACTTTGTGTGTTTTCTGTGGGTTTTTTGGTCATTTTTTTAATACATTTTACATGTTTTATTAATAGTTTCTTGTGTTTTTGCTGTGGTTTTTGTGTGTTTGGAGTTATTTCTGTGTATCTTTCTGCTATTTTGTGTGTTTTTGTAGTCACAAACCCAAAGGCCTGCACAAAAAAACCAAAGGGCCACACGTTGCCCCCTGGCCACCAGTTACCAATAATAAATGCATGAATTCTACCTACTTTGTTATTAATATTATGACTTGTAAAACCTCTGAATCTACGTCAAAAACCCACCTGAGGGGAAAGGTATGACGATAAATAATAACCCATAAAGTGAAATAGGACACTTAACCACATGGCACTCCCTGGCAAAATGTTTTGTTAATATTAATAACAATTAATATTATAATTTTAAAACCCTTTGATCCCCGATACGATAAAATAGGAACTTAAATATTTGGTCAGTTATTTTACTACAATTTCAGCCCTTGAACCCGTAGAAAGGAAGGGTAAAGAAAGTTGTACGTAAACATGCAGCCACACCCAGAGAAAGCAAAATGTCTGTTGAATATCAGCTCTCCTATTATTCTTGGGGTCAATTTGACACCCACTCAATGTTTATCTTTCGAAAAATAATAGTTTTTGCTTCATATTTCATGACTTTTCATAATTTGATGGGTACACTTGATTAAGCATAAAAATGTATATGATGATATTTTTTCAATGTGCTGAATGCATATTCCATGTATTGATACATACATTTATAGTGAACAACCCTAAATGTGTTACAAAAAAAGAAGATGAAAAAGTAAATAAATATGTTTATAGGGGGGGGGGGGGGGGGTGTCACCATAATCAATCAATATGGTTCATTCTGTGAGAGTCATAGAAAATATTTTTATAGCGCTGCCGAAAAGGTCATATCATTACTACAACCAATAGGATTCATACTCTTGAGGTCAATTATGTTGTCAGTAACTTTGAGACGATTTAGATGCAAAGTTTTCAAGATAATTTAATTCAACAGATTGACCACAAGAGTAAAATAAGTTAGTAATATTTGAGCAGAAAACAGTACATTGTATATAATAGGTCATACACTCTTATCTCTGACCCTTTAATTCCAAAGAGCTTTACATTATCAGCCAGATTCACACACATCAACATCCCCAGAGCTGATGGACATGTAATGGATCATCAAACACACAAACTCCTGACTGCTGCACCTGATGAGGGGGTGAGGTGAAAGTGGGATGCAGGTTAACATGTGAGGAGGAACCCCAGGAGAGATGTGTGGGTGCTCTATCCCTGTCCCTGCACTCATCCAATGTGGAGAAAGAACCAGAGCCAGAGCTGAAAACTCAGCCCCGGGGAGAGATTAGCGCTGACAGCACAACAAAGAAGAATTATACCACAGGGCCCCAGGCTCTTCCACAAATTTAAATGTAATGTATGGCTTAAAGTGTGCCAGCGGAGGATCAGCATAATATATGATCGACCCACTTTGCAGGGTGCTCCACTGGCAGTGATGTAAAAGCGATTTATGCTCTTAAAAATGTGCAAGCTAATTAAGTAAGACGTTGGCACAGGAGCAAATCCAATGAGCTTAGGAGAGAGCTGCCAACCTGCTGCACCCCCACCCCTAAAGGCCTACCTGCACCCACAGGATCACTCCAGAACTCCAATGGAGATGTCCGTGCATGACCGTGTCGATCCTTTAATTAAATTCTTGTTTGTGATTTGTTTAGCTTGCTCCCTGCAGCACTGAGAGCTGAGGCCTGGTATGTTGTTGTTTTTTTGTCAATCAGAGAGCGTCTGTGATGAGTCCTAATTACAGCTCCACCAGGGAATACATGCACTGTGAGCTAACACACCCCACAGCTAGCCATGTTAATGAGAGATACCCCTCGGCCTCAGCAACAACACACTCCTTCATTGGTCTGACTGCTAGCGCTCATCATGACCAACATCTATGCATGTATCCGTGCACGTGCACAGCTTTTAGTTGTGCTGCTGCCTCCATTCACGGTTGTGCCAACGACTCCAAGAAACAATGAGAGTGTAATCAATACTTGATGGCCCCAAAAAGCCCAAACACGCCTCTAACTAGAAATGTGTCTGCAGGGACTGTGTGTGTGTGTGTGTGTGTGTGTGTGTGTGTGTGTGTGTGTGTGTGTGTGTGTGTGTGTGTGTGTGTCACACACTGATAGTGGCTAACAACCTCCCAATGAAGATGTATTAAATGGATATTTGACCTTAACCTAAAGGACAGGCAGCAGTTTTCAGAGCCAGAACAAGATACAAGCAATGATGCACAATATTATTGGCATGTTATCGGTTTCGGATGATATTGGCTTTAATATCCAGTATCGGACATCAACCTGATATTAATAACTGATTAAATAACAGGCTTTACTATTGATCAACCCATATACATCATATACTGTACGTAGCCGCATCATCACCCATAGAAAGGTCCCTTCACAGCAAACGAGACTCTGGCAACTAGATTACATTTGAAATCAATGTAAATGACAAGCGACTTCCCTTCAAGCGATGTGACTCGCTTGAGTCCAGCGACTCAATCACACAATCTGAGTCTCTGGGAGTCACTCAAAGTTGAAAATATTTAACTTTTCAACGACTTCAAATGACGCTGTGTTTTACGAAATCTAATCAGCAGTGAGTTTTTCTCACTTCCCTGGTCATCGCAGTCTGAGAGGGCTGCACAGAGAGGGCTGTGCACTTCTTCAACTTACAGGGGCCAAAATGAAAGTGGGATACTCCTTGAATAAGCATAGAATTGCGTATGGACCGTATAGATGTGTCCATACCAATCTCAAACGATGTCTGAAATGGTGATTAATTTGTTACTTTGCCAATAGACAGAATAAGCAACATGCACAGCATCCCCATTATGAGATAGTGGTGGAGTGGCAGGGTCACAGCCTCCACCATATCTATATTATACAGGTGCTGGTCATGAAAAGTTGATTTATATCAGTAATTCCATTCAAAAGGTGAAACTTGTGTATTATATTCATTCATTACACACAGACTGATATATTTCAAATGTTTATTTTTTTTAATTTTGAACATTATAACTGACAACTAATAAAAATTGAGTATCTCAGAAAATTAGAATATGACTTAAGACCGATAAAAAAAAAATTCTAGAAATGTTGGCCAACTGAAACATATGAACATGAAAAGTATGAGCATATACAGCACTCAATACTTAGTTAAGGCTCCTTTTGACTGAATTACTGCAGCAATGCGGTGTGGCATGGAGTGGATCAGTCTGTGGTACTGCTCAGGTGTTATGAGAGCCCAGGTTGCTCTGATAGTGGCCTTCAGCTCTTCTGCATTGTTGGGACAACTGTCAGGTCAGCAGTTTTCCCCATGATTGTGTAGCCTACAGAACTAGACTGGAGACCATTTAAAGGCCTTTGCAGGTGCACCAGGTGTCTTCAATCTTGAACCTCTCCACAATATTCTAATTTTCTGAGACACTCAATTTGGGGTTTTCATTAGTTGCCAGTTTTAATCATCAACAATAAAAGAAATAAACACTTGAAATATGTCAGTCTGTGTGAAATGAATTAATATACATTATACAAGTTTCACTTTTTGAATGGAATTACTGAAATAAATCAACTTTTTCATGATATTCTAATTTCATGACCAGCACCTGTATCGTCCATCCCCAGATACAGGACCTTTTGTCTTGAGTTGCATACACATAACATGTTCTGGTCGTTCATTTCCATTGGTCTTCATAAGAGCTGCACTCAGTCAACCAAAGATCTGCTGTGGTAACATGAGAGGTTTGTCAGATGTTCTCCACAACAACAGTTTGTCCACTGGTCCAAGAGAAAAAAGCAATAGAGAGGATTATCTGTCACAGAGCACTGATACTGCCTCAGCTTGTTTTTATTGTCCACTTAATGGACTTGAAAATATTCCTGAAGGTAAGGAGACGGGAAAAGATTCATTGGCAGCAGGAAGGTGCTTTCAGCATCCTGCAATTACCTTATGTAAATCCTGGTGGTGAGTGTTGATCCACTGCTGTTTAAAATGCATTGAATTTCCATGGAAAATGATTCACTCTTTCTGCCTGAAGCTCATTAATAACAACCACTAGATGAAACTGACATTTGGAATACTTACACACTTACACACATCGCAATGTCTACAAGAACATGCACAGACCTAACTGCCCCATGACTCGACACCAAACAGACAAACATCAAGCATGTATTAGTTTTATCATGATGTGCTTCTCCTTTTTCAGCACTAATAGAGCTAAAGGTGTTTGACACATAAAAAAAGCAGACCTGGAAGACCTGGAAGACCTGGAAGAAGACGAAGACGAAGACGAAGACGAAGAAGAAGAAGAAGAAGAAGACGAAGAAGAAGATTACTCAAGGAAGTGCTACATTCAATAACTACGACTCATTTTTTTTTTTATTATCCAATGGTTCCAATGGTAGCGTAGGGTGACCATATTTTGATTTAAAAAAAAAAAAACTCACATATAACTTCTTAAAATCTCAAAAACATTGAAACAATGTGATAAAAATGGGGTCCTAGAAATTATAACAATCACATAAAACTCAAGGTTTACAGAACATTAAATAATCATTATATACTGTATACACTTCAATAAATAAAAAGTGAAAGTTTGCAGTGACTTCATCCCATGCTGACTGAATGCTAAGTTAATGCTAATGCTAAGCTAATGCTTAGTTAATGTTATGCTAGGGTAATGCTAATGCTAGGTTAATGCTAAGACAATGTTAATGCTACCTTAATGCTTGGCAAATGCTAAGTCAATGTTAGGCTAATGCTAAATTAATGTTAATGCTAGGCTAATGCTAATCCTAAGCTAATGTTGATGTTAGGCTAATGACATAGTGTTGACGCTAAGCTATTATTAGCCTAATGCTAGGATAATGCTAATGCTATGATTATGCTAAACTAATGCTCAATTGATGTTTGGCTGACGCTAATGCTAGGTTAATATTAGGTTAATGCTAAGCTAATGTTAGATTAATGCTAAGATAATGCTAATGTAGTGTTCGACGATGCGGGCCAGTACCTGCATCCTCACTTGCATTTTCTTCAGGAAAGGTGTAGATGATGAATATGGTTGATATCACTGATATGAAATGTATTTCCATAATGTGTCACTCTGCAGGTCACGTGGTAATGAGGCTTTCACATGTAACAGACTAAAATGCTGTTCCATGTATTTCATCTTCACACACCGTCCTCTTCAATCAAGCCTTTGCTCATCTTTTTTTTAATTTCCAAAGCTGTGGATAAAGTCCCAGGTGTGTAGCTTGCACCCACTTAGCGGTCGGCCCACCTGTGAGTGCAGCAGCGGTTGAGCTGCACCTCCATAAATCTTTGATGCTTTTTTAATGGCATGTTCACATTACCTGCCCACACCTCGGCCTCCGTGGAGCAGTCTGGGCCAGCAGTGAGCTGATCAGCCAGCATATGGACCTCTTCAAACACTCCCAGCCTGGGCTGCGGTCACACCCATGAATTATAGAGGTGATCTAATTGTTTTCTTATTTGGAAATACTGCGAGCGCTCCTCCCTGTGGTGCAGTCCTAACAGCCTGTGGTTTTCAGCAGGACTAATGACTCACTGCCGACCTCCGACACCTTCTTTGAATGTAGGGTGGTCCCACCCATCAAAACAGCCATTGCTAGAGGAACAAACTGTGCCACCAAATAACACGTGGGCAATGACAGCAGGCGGAGGAGGCCAAGAACACAGAGGGGTACCTACATGATACATCTACAAATAAATATACCTTTACACTGCCATGGAAGGGAGAACCAGAATGAATACTCAAAGTTAATGAGTCAACACTTGGATGCCCTTCTGATAGTCCTCCACTCCACGTGTTAAAAGGAGCTTTTAGGATCATAAAGAGTGATGTGTCAGTTTGCTTTGAGTTGACAGATAAGGTGGTGAGTCAAATGTTTAGATATCAGGCGTAAAGGATTAGGCCCACTGACAGCGTGCATCACCCTCATGGATGTGTTTCACTCTCATCCTGAAGGATGCTGCTCAGAGACCAGAGATAAAACAGAGCATCTCAACTTTTTTTTTTTTTTAATGAGATGAATGTTGTCTTTAATTAACAGTTACACAGGATCAAACAAACAAATGCAGAGCTCGAATACTTTTATTAGTTTAACTTGGGGTTGAGGGTAACTCCAGTTTTTGGCCAACATGCATAAATGACTGGAAATTCATAAAAATGCCTCAATTATGGGCGTGGCTCCTGGAGATGTTAAGACACACCCAATCTTTACTACAAAATCTCCAAAGAACAATCTATTAGAGCTCTATTTGGGCCACAATAGCGCGACACAATATGGGCAGAACCATCCGAAATAATTTTTTGTAGTCTGAACGCTTTACAGCCCAACACTATTTAAAGCTGTGCACGCACACAGCTTAAAGGTGCCTCAGGTTGCTCTCTCCCACTCCCTCCCCGTTGCTCTGCCTCCAAACTTTCCAAAGTCCCTCCTCAGAGGAGCAAACAAGCTAACGTTAGTCCATCAGCAACGTCACAGTAATATAACATGCTCTGTTAAAAGCATATTACTGCAGCGCTTCTCTCTCTCAATGTGCACACACCTCAGCAGCAGCAACAGTGTCACTTACAATACCCACACTGAGGCTGCTGCGTGCACACAAACAACACATGCACCACAGATTTCTAGTGTAACAATTACGAAATGAAACATAATGTAAATCATATACTCCTCCAGACCATACACTGTAAAAAGACTCCAGCACGGGAAAGGGGCGGGGCCTGTGAGCAACAGCTGTCAGACAACCCATCAATCACAATCCTGGCTCTGATTGGTTCTTTTTGCTCGGTCGTGATGTATTCTGGCAATCTGCCAAAGGCTGCAGGAGCAGCAGGCGGCGGGACTCAATGAGTGTTTTTTTCACACAAACTACTAGTTTGATGTAAAGCTATCCTTACATGGTGACAACTTTAGCAAATATGACAGTCACTTTTATAAGAGTTGCAGTGTTACCTTTAAGAACAAGTACTTTACATGTTTTCAAACATAACTTATTCATTTACCAGAAATCATCTCCTCAGTATCCTTTTGTACTTCTTTCTCGCACTATGGAAACACATCACCTGACCTGTCATTTACCGCGCAGAACCCAAGCCAGCTTGAAATATAGTATAGAAAAAGTATTAGCAGATTCCGCCTGCTGCCAACACTTCTGGATAGCGCCCTCTGCTGGTTAAAAAAGTACTGCGATTCATTTTTACAGTATTGATGTGAATCGTGATACCTATGAATCGATTTTTAACTGCCTTATGATTAATCGTTACATCCCTAATCAATATTATCATTTTTAACAAAAAAAATCTGCATTATGAAACTCCCTAGTTTTAATGTATTTGTTTGTTAATCTTACACTTTCACTCTCCCATTGTGCCCCCAACCCCCCCCCCCACCCCCCACAATGAACTACTAATTATATCTCTCTCTATTCACAATTCCCTCAGTCCGACCTACTCACTACAGATTGCAGTTGACAGGTGCTAGTTTTTATAGAAGTATTGGTGATTTGCAATGAAAGGAATCACCACAATGTCAAAAATCACCAATTTCAGAATTAGCTAAATTTGGATTTTAACAGCCTGGTTTCAACCCATAGAAGGTAGTCACTCTTACACTCTACAACAAAATATGAATATGAAATACTTTGACCAAAATGTCAACAGTTGGGCATTAATCAATCAACATTATTTCACACCAAAACATAGTTTGTCAGCTAAAAATGTGGTTTTGCAGTTTAGTTCTAATAACGGTCCGCACTCCGCAGCCACCCTTCCAACTCCACATTTTAAGCAGATTTGTCACAAGTCAGTTAAAGCCTTGCCAGGGTTCCAAGAAGCAGCTTTGCTCAGCACTCGCTGCACCTCCAGCGTCTTAATCAAAAGTGGCATTGTAGCAATTACCTAATTAGACATCAATTAATCCTCAGCCTTCCCGTTTGTCCTGAGGAATAACGACAAACCGACCTCCTCCAACAGAAAGAGCAGATTAATGGCTGCAGAGGCTTTGCTGCATCAGAGGAATCTGCAGTAATTCTGGCCAGTTGATTTCATAATTAACAGCCAGGAATATAAAGGATTGAGAGAGACATAAAGGCTTAATCACTCAGGTCAATAGGCTGGGTATCAGAACTGTGTGAATTCATTGCATTATGTGATTAAAGCTGAGGGAAAGGGAACCCCACAAAGCTCATGAGAGTATAAAGCAGCCTCAGCATCTCATTCACTTTTTTTTTTTATTACAGATAAACTTCACAAACCACATTTAGCTGGAGAATTACATTCAATGTGTGCACAAACAAAGACACCCGCATACTGAAAGAACAAAAACATACTTTTTCCTTTTGTTCAGTCGATCAGTGTGGTCAGATGCACCAAATGTTCATCAGTAGCTGTTACTTCCCTACTGCTCCGTTACAGCTCATTGAAAGCTAACGTGGACCGGTCCCCACACTGACATGTTCGCAGAACTATCAGTCTGAGGGTAAGAGATGAGTTCCTGTATCCCAGTGACGACATATCTGGATGTTTGCCACTGAACGGCCTCCAAAAGCCTCACACAAGTGTTAGCACAAGGACATTACACTGGACAAAACATCGACAGGACAAAGGAAGTTTTTATGCCACAGATGATTCACATACGCGCACACACACACAGATGTACACACATACATACACAGTGCAAGTAAGGAGGATTCACCAAAGTGAGGACACAACTCAAAGTTTGTTGATTCTTTGTTTTCCGATCTGAAGACACTTCGGCCGTGACAGAACAAAACCCCACGACACAGAAAATGATCCAGTGGAACCTGCTTTAACCGTTGCAATGCCCCAGGAGCTCCTGCTGCGATCTGTCATGACTCCAACAGGGAATTAAACCACTGCTTCACAAATACTGGAGATCCTGCGTATGTGGAAACACACCTGAATACACAAATCCACCAAATAACAGACATCCACATGACATTACGGCATCACTGTGACAAAACTCCATCTGTGGGTTTTGTTTTGTTGTAATTCATCCCAAAAACCTGAACAAGTGCAGCTCTGCTGTAAACAAACAGAAGTCAGATGTTCTGTCCTGATTGGTCCGTGGTGATGCTGAGTTCAGTCTCAGAGTTAAAGGAGGAACTTTGTTCTACCTTCCAAAAACACTGTCGTACTCCAGCAGTATGAGCTCCACTATCTGGTTCTGGTAAACCATGTACACGGCCATGTTTCCTGTCTCAGTCTCTGGCCGCAGCAGAGTGGGTCCGAACACAATGGCTACGCTCTGCGTCGTCATACGGTTGGATTCACTGTGGTCGATCACCCTGAAGATGGATGAAGAGGGTTGGGATGACAAAGGTAACAGTTCAAAGGTTAAACATTATGATCAGCTGGAAATCAGTGATCAATATAAACTCTCACTTTAACATACTTCTGTATGTGTTTTTATTAACGGTGGGACTCAATTAATTTGAGACTTTGTAATTAATTAATCTGGACTAGTCTACATTAATGGCCAAAAAATATTTGACACAAGAAGCAACGTTTTTCAATTTAAATGGATTTTGGTTTATGACTGAATCAATGAAAACAAATTAGCTTAAACAAGAAAATCGTATTTATTATTTTCATGATTGAGTGCTAACATAAACGTGCGCAATATGAATAAAGAATATTATGATTGCATTGCAACCACAAGCTATATTCGTGCTTTTCTGGATTTTTGTGAACTTTCTAAAACAAATGTTTTGGATTAAATTAAAAAACATCACTTAGTCCAGAACATTCCAGAGAAGTGGAAACTGAACAGTGTAAATAGTTAGAATATCAGTGGATATCATCAAATAATTTAGTTTGAAATAGCTTTTCTACATAGTAGTTGATAAGTTGGGTGAGACGATGCTATCGGCAGCAGCGATTCTAGCCCCGCCCACATCCTCTACCACAGAGAGGTCGACTGTCCACTACAATCATTTATCCACTGACTTTGTTAATTTTTCACTCATGAATTTATTTATTTTGGCTCTGAACCCTGTCTGAGTGTCCAGTGTGGATTGGAGACACTGTCTGCTCCACTAGGACCATTGTCCCTGCTAGCTGCTACATGTTTAGCAATGAGGTGCTAGCTGCTACATGTTTAGGATTGAGGTGCTAGCTGCTACATGTTTAGCAATGAGGTACTAGCTGCTACATGTTTAGCATTGAGGTGCTAGCTGCTTCATTCTAGCATTGAGGTGCTAGCTGCTACATTTTAGCATTGAGGTGCTAGCTGCTACATGTTAGCATTGAGGTGCTAGCTGCTACATGTTAGCATTGAGGTGCTAGCTGCTACATGTTAACATTGAGGCGGAAAAGCTCCGGTGATCGGCAAACTCTTTCTTGCACAATTTGCACACAGCTGAGCTTTTGTTTTCCATCCGGTTATTTAAAAAAATGAATGAAAAACAACTAAAATAATAAGACAGTCATCAACATCCCCCACCAAAAAAAACGAAACAAGAGAAATAACTCGGGAAAAAATAATTGCGCGCTTCTCACTTTCTAACTCCATCAAGGTATAGATACCCTGAAGCCACACACAGAATTTGGTGATCTATCTTAAACCGTTTCTGATAAAAGCTGTCCCCTTTAACTCGGACAGATGGGCGGACGGAGCTCAAACCTATATCCCCCTTCCACACTTTCATAATTGAGGAGATAAAGTCCCAGCCCTAGTTTTTATTTGTAACTTATCCTCAAACGTCTGTAGTAACGTTTCCATTTTTAAAATTCCCTCAGCTTTGCACACTGTGGCGCTCGGAGCGCCGCAGGCATGATCACAACAGCTTTCTTAAATAGAATTAACATCCCTGTGTGCTAAACAATAACACATTCATGGAGGAAAACACAGGCAGATTAAATCCAACTGCTGATGCACACAAAACTCCATACACTGAATGTCATGCTATAAATTTCATAGGGAATGAATTACAGCAAACATGGCACCATTTAAATGCAAATTAGATAGTGGGGCGAAAGATTCACGCTAGCTTTAGTTTGTGTTTGTGCCCACAGGCCGATGGGAAGAAGTCGCGCTAAACAGCCAGGAGACGAGAGAGCGCACGGATCCACGAGAGGTTCAGAGCTCTACGTTCTTCAGGTGTGTGTGTGTGTGTGTGTGCGCCTGTGTTAAAGACAAAATAAAAACTAGATCATGACCATTAAAGGTCCACAGTGTGATGTGGGAGACTGTGTGGCTGCTCTAAAACCAATGTGTCCCCTTTGTCCCATTACTTCTGCTCTCACTCTCATCCTTTTACTGTAATGTGTTGTTTTATGTGTCTGGCATTGGTCGGCCCAGTGAACGGCGATGGAAACAAGCCTTCTCTAACGTGTTGAATATTTACATATGTGTGTTTACTGAATTTTCCTTCCTACAGATAAAGAAATCTAGTTATACAGTATATCAGAAGAAGTCCCTAAAAGTCAAAGTCAGGGCTCAATGAGTATATATTGTGTGCTATATACTATAAGTATGATTAGGATGATGATTGTTCCCACTGACGTATACTTCTAAGTTTCCCAGATGCATTTGGAACCAACAACAACAAAAATCTGAATCACACTGAGGCTAAATATCTGTTGATTCCCCATCATGGAAAGTTCTGAAAACATTTTAAGTGAGAAAGTGACCAAGTAGAATATCAACATGTGGTCCATAAAACTCACAGAAACACATTTCAAGCTAACATTTTGGAGATTTTTTTTTTTTTTTTTTTTTTACCTTGTTTGCACATGCTGTTGAAGGTTAACACTACAAGAAGTGCAATCTTTTAACAGCAATGCATATTTTATTATTGCAATTAAATAAATGAATTTATTTCATTGCATAATTGTGACCATCACCAGCCCTCCCTAGGGAAGGGTAAATACTTTATTAAAGGGAGGATGTAAAAGAGAGAGGGCAGTGTTACACCAGGGTGAGGGGGGTGGGGGGGGGGAGTTAACAGGGAGGAGGGATACAAGATAGGAAAACGAATGGGTGGGGAATAATCAATAAGTTTCAAGTGATGTGATGTGAAATTGTGGTTGTGTATATTGTGCTTATTGTTGTGTTATCAAGCCAGTCTGGTGACCAGTGTGCGGCTTAGGAATAATGATGGTGGCTGTGAGCAGAGGAGGAAGTGAGTGGAAGTTACATAGAACAGGTATTTGGGAACAACGTGTCTATGGTTGAGCCCAGTATGAGTGTTATCCCACAGCCCGAGGCCAGTGCGTCCATGACAAATGTGATTCCAAGAGCCGCTACTGCAAAACCCATAAGCCGCCCCCGGGCCCGAAGAAGCAGTCGGGCCAGCAGAAAGAGCGAGAGATCTAGGGGCCCCCGGCGACCACCCCACGGCCAAGCAGCCCCCCGAACGCCCCCAAGGTCCCAAGCCGAGAGGCTGCCATTGCCCCCCCCATACACACCCGAAAAGCCCCCAAGGAGCCAAGGACCCAGCGCACCACGCCACCGACTCCAACCCCCAACCCCCAGGCCCCCCAGCCCCCCACCCCCCCACCACCACCCACACCCCCGCGCCCAGCCCCCCGAGGGGAGGGCCCAGAGAGCCCCCCGCCCGAGACCCCAGCGGAGGAGCCAAAGCCCACGCCCAGCAGACGACCAGAGCCACGCCGAACGGGCAGCCGGCGGCCCCCGCCGGTGAGCCCAGAGCCAGCAAGGACCCGACCCCAGGCCAGGAGGACCCGGAATGGATGCAGCACCAGGAGCAGCCCGCCCAGGGCGAACGACCACACCCCAAGCCGCATAAGGTACCAGGGGGCCGCTGGGAGTCCCCCCGCCGGTCCCCAGGCACCCCAACCTAGCCCCCCCGGGCGCCCCAGATGCTGATGCCGCCCGCGCCACGAGCTTCAGTTCTTTAAAGCCAGGGCCCCCTCCAGAGGCCAAGCCAGACCGCCCCGCCGGGATGTGGCCCCCTAATTTAACCCCGACACTCTGCCTCACGGGGGACTGCCCAAGCAGGGGCCGCACCAGAAGGTATGCAAGGGCGCGGCACGCGCCACCCGCCCCAGAAGACCCCCGCCAGGACCGGCCCGGCCAGCCGGCCAAGCACCCCGGGCCCCAGGAGCACCCCCAGGGACCAGGACCCCCCAAGGGCAAGCCCCCGGGCCAAGCCCCCCGGGACGCGCCCCCCACCCCAGCCCAGGTCCCGGCCACAGCCCAGCAGGACCGCACAGCCCCAGACGGCACAAGGCCAGCAGCCCAGGGCCCGCCGCCCCCCGGACAGCGCAAGCCACAGGGCAGCGCCCCCCGCCGGCCCGCGAGCAACCGGCGACCCCCACCGCGGGGACGGAGGCACCCCAACGGCACACATCCAGCGCGGGACAGCAGCCCCCAGCCAAAGATGCCCCGGACCCACCCACCAGTCCGCAGATGGCAGGACATACCCACCAGGCGGCCGAAAGCAACCTCAACCATCGGAACAGCTAACGCCGCCCCCCCAGTAAACAGCATCATCCCGAGGCGCCAAACAACCCTGCCCCAACCCCGGTGAGGACACCAGCACCCCCCCAGCACACCCACCCCCCAAACCGGCGAGGCAGGCCGCCCCGGGCCCGCACACCGCGGGGCCCGCCCCCAAGGCCACCAGGAGACAAAGCAAGCACCAAGCCACACCCAAGGGGGAGAGGCACCCCCGCGCCCCACCCGGCCGACACAGCCCGGAAAGACCCCGCAAGGAGAGACCCCGGCAAAGCCCCCCCGAGACCCACCGCCACGCCCGACCGCACCATCTTGATGTGCTTTTACTCTATGCAGTGGCCCAGCCACCAACAGAGGGGCCAGGCCCCCACCGGAGAGGCCCAAATATGTGTACTAACCCACCACCCTGTTATGGTGCCTCTCCATTCCCCAATGGAGAGGCACTTCCCGATCCCCTGTGTGAATGTGTGTGTTTGGTGAATGTATGGGGTGTAATTAAAAGAAGGGGGATGGAGGGGAGCGGTGCTCCCCCTCCAGCCTCTGTGGATTTATGTGTATGTGGTGTAATAGGCCGGAGGGTGTAAATGATGATACACCCTCCGGGGGGTGACATGTTGAGATGCGATTAAATTGGAGGGATTAGTAGGGCAACTAGAGGTGGGAGGGCCGCCCCCATGCCACTACATAGTAACACAGGTGGCGGCCCCCTCCACCCCCAGCCCCACCATCCAGCCCCCCAAGGGTTGGGTATTGGTGTGTGGTGCATTTTCTGAGTGAGCCAGACCAGCTGGGAGTGGGGTGAAGTGAACATGTAGGAGGCCTGTCCAGTGTGAGCCGGGCCCGTCCGCGTGGCGGGCCACGCGAGAGGGTAGATGGCGCAGACGGGCAAGTGGCACTGCGGGCCCCGGAACAGCACAGCCGGAGACCCCCCCCACGGCACCCCCCCCAGACCGCGCCGGCCCCGCGGAGCACGGCGACACCCCCCACCCCCGGGCACAGCCAGGCACCAACAACATCCCCCGGCGCCCCAGGGGGCGACCCCCGGCGCCCCAGGGGGCGACCCCCGCCGCCCGCCGGCCCGGAGCAACGCCACCCCGCCACCAAGGGGAGCGGCCGAGCAGGGGGGAGGCCCATGCCCGCACCAGGGCCAGCACAGGCCCACCCGGCGCCACAGGCCCATTTTGGAGATTTTTGGAGACCCTCCATTGTGTTACTGACAAAAGACAAGAAGAGATGCTTTTATTTTGAAAAGGGGATATTTGACTTTTAGCCTGAAGCCAGTTCCAGGACGATATTACATTCCGCTCCCAATAAGCTAGGGAGGGTTATCAATTAAAGGGAAAGTTACATTTAAAAATTTTAAGTGTTCCAACAACATTGAAAAGTCAATATCAATTTGTGGAGTAAAACCATGAAACAGAATGAGTGTGGAGCTACATAATGTTCAAACATACAGTAATAAGTTAAAATGTGTCCCAGATTTTCATAGACAATCCAGTTTATATAATAATGCACTAACTGAAATGTTTATTTTTCATATGCAGTGACATTTTCCAGTTTTCATAAAACAAGTTTTTTCTGCTTGTTAAGCAGCACTGATATGTGTCCATGTTTACAGAGAAGTTGATCATACGAGCACTGAAATGACTGTTTTCTGCATTCATTTTGTTTATAATGATGAACAACATTTTGGTAAAGCATTTTTTTGTCTCAGTCTTTCCTTAAAGACTTAAACATAACAAGGACATGTGACTATAGGTTGTGGTCAGAGTGTGTTAAGAAGAGCCACTGTGCAGTATACTCCTCCATGAACCGCCACCTTAACGTGGTGGAGGGGTTTGAGTACCCGAATGATCCTGGGAGCTATGTTGTCGGGGGCTTAATGTCCCTGGTAGGGTCTCCCAAGGCAAACAGGTCCCAGGTGACGGGTCCGACTAAGAGCGGTTCAATAGCCATATATGAAAGATAAAAATCAAAGGCAGTTCACGTCGCCCGGATTGGCGCTACCGGGGCCCCACCTTGGAGCCAGGCCCGGGGTTGGGGCTCGAGTGCGAGCGCCTGGTGGCCGGGGCTTTGCCCACGGGCAGAGCCCGAAAGGATGATGTGGGCCCGCCCTCCCGTAGGCCCACCACCCGCAGGAGGGATCGTATGAGGCCGGTGCAGTGTGGATCGGGCAGTCGTCCAGGGCGGGGGGCCTTGGCGATCTGATCCCCGGCTACAGAAGCTAGCGTTAGGGACGTGGAATGTCACCTCTCTGGCGGGGAAGGAGCCTGAGCTTGTGTGCGAGGTGGAGAAGTTCAGACTAGATATAGTCGGTCTCACCTCGACACATAACAAGGGCTCTGGAACCAGCCTTCTCGACAGGGGTTGGACTCACTTCTACTCTGGAGTCGCCAATGGTGAGAGGCGCCGGGCCGGGGTGGCTATACTTCTTGCCCCCCGACTTACTGCCTGTACGTTGGAGTTTACCCCGGTAGACGAGAGGGTAGCCTCCCTCCGCCTTCGGGTGGGGGGACGGATCCTGACTGTTGTTTGTGCCTATGGGCCAAACAGCAGCTCGGAGTATCCACCCTTCTTGGATTCCTTAGAGGGAGTACTGGAGAGTGCTCCTTCTGGGGATTCCCTCGTTCTGCTGGGGGACTTCAACGCTCACGTTGGCAGCGACAGTGAGACCTGGAGGGGCGTGATTGGGAGGAACGGCCCCCCTGATCGGAACCTGAGCGGTGTTTTGTTGTTGGACTTCTGTGCTCGTCACAGATTGTCCATAACAAACACCATGTTCAAGCATAAGGGTGTCCATATGTGCACTTGGCACCAGGACACCCTAGGCCGCAGTTCGATGATCGACTTCGTAGTCGTGTCATCGGACTTGCGGCCGCATGTCTTGGACACTCGGGTGAAGAGAGGGGCGGAGCTGTCAACTGATCACCACCTGGTGGTGAGTTGGCTCCGATGGCGGGGGAGGATGCCGGTTAGACCTGGCAGACCCATACGTATAGTGAGGGTCTCCTGGGAACGCCTGGCAGAGTCTCCCGTCAGAAGGAGCTTCAACTCCCACCTCTGGGAAAACTTCAACCATGTCTCGGAGGAGGCGGGGGACACTGAGTCCGAGTGGGCCATGTTCCGTGCCTCTGTTGCTGAGGCGGCTGATCGGTGCTGTGGCCGCAAGGTAGTCGGTGCCTGTCGTGGTGACAATACCCGAACCCGTTGGTGGACACCGGGGGTGAGGGATGCCGTCAAGCTGAAGAAGGAGTCCTACCGGGCCTTTTTGGCCTGTGGGACCAAGCGGAGTGCAGCCACGGCGGTCGTCGAGGCAAAAGCCCGGACATGGGAGGAGTTTGGTGAGGCCATGGAGAACGACTTCCGGACGGCTTCGAAGAGATTCTGGACCACCATCCGGCGTCTCAGGAGGGGGAAGCAGTGCACCGTCAACACTATGTATGGTGCGGATGGTGCGCTGCTGACCTCGACTCGAGACGGTGTGGATAGGTGGGGGGAATACTTCGAAGACCTCCTCAATCCCACCGACACGCCTTCCAATCAGGAAGCAGGGCCCGGGGACCCGAGAGTGGGCTCTCCTATCTCTGGGGCTGAGGTTGCCGAGGTGGTTAAAAAGCTCCTCGGTGGCAGGGCCCCGGGGTGGATGAGATCCGCCCGGAGTTCCTCAAGGCCCTGGATGTTGTGGGGCTGTCATGGCTGACACGACTCTGCAACATCGCGTGGACATCAGGGGCAGTGCCTCTGGATTGGCAGAATCGGGGTAGTGGTCCCCCTTTTTAAGAAGGGGGACCGGAGGGTGTGTTCCAATTATAGAGGGATCACACTCCTCAGCCTCCCCGGTAAGGTCTATTCAGGGGTACTGGAGAGGAGGGTCCGCCGGATAGTTGAACCTCGGATTCAGGAGGAGCAGTCCTGGCCGTGGAACTGTGGACCAGCTCTACACCCTCAGCAGGGTCCTTGAGGGGTCATGGGAATTTGCCCAACCAGTCCACATGTGTTTTGTGGACCTGGAAAAGGCATTTGACCGTGTCCCTCGGGGATTCCTGTGGGGGGTCCTCCGGGAGTATGGGGTATCGAACCTCCTGATAGGAGCTGTTCGTTCCCTGTATGACCGGAGTCAGAGTCTGGTCCGCATTGCCGGCAGTAAGTCGAAATCGTTTCCGGTGAGGGTTGGACTCCGCCAGGGCTGCCCTTTGTCACCGATTCTGTTCATAACTTTTATGGACAGAATTTCTAGGCGCAGTCAGGGCGTTGAGGGGGTCCGGTTCGGGGGCCTCAGTATTGCATCACTGCTTTTTGCAGATGATGTGGTCCTGTTGGCTCCAACATACCGTGACCTTCAACTCTCACTGGATCGATTCGCAGCCGAGTGAGAAGCGGCCGGAATGAGAATCAGCTCCTCCAAATCTGAGTCCATGGTTCTCGACCGGAAAAAGGTGGAGAGCCTTCTCCGGGTTGGAGATGAGGTCCTGCCCCAGGTGGAGGAGTTCAAGTACCTCGGGGTCTTGTTCACGAGTGAGGGAAGGATGGAGCGAGAGATCGACAAGCGGATTGGTGTGGCGTCTGCAGTGATGCGGAGTCTGCACCAGTCCGTCATTGTAAAGAGGGAGCTGAGCCAAAAAGCAAAGCTCTCGATTTACAGGTCGGTCTACGTTCCAACCCTCACCTATGGTCATGAGCTTTGGGTCATGACCGAAAGAACAAGATCGTGGGTACAAGCGGCCGAAATGAGTTTCCTCCGTAGGGTGGCTGGGCTCTCCCTTAGAGATAGGGTGAGTAGCTCAGTCATTCGGGAGGGGCTCAGAATAGAGTCGCTGCTCCTCCGCATCGAGAAGAGCCAGATGAGGTGGCTCGGGCACCTAATTAGGATGCCCCATGGACGCCTCCCTTGTGAGGCGTTCAGGGCACGTCCCTCCGGAAGGAGGCCCCGGGGAAGACCCAGGACACGCTGGAGAGACTATGTCTCTCGGCTGGCCTGGGAACTTCTCGGGGTCCCCCGGAAGAGCTGGAGGAAGTGGCCGAGGAGAGGGAAGTCTGGGCCTCCCTACTGAGGATGCTGCCCCCGCGACCCGGAAACGGTTAAGCGGAAGAAGATGGATGGACTGTGCAGTATACACTTGGCTGTCATTCATGTGAAATTGATTGACAATGTTTTGCATTTTTCCAGTTCGATTATTGATTATCTCCCCTTTAAATGATTAAAAGTCATTTACACATGTTGATTTACATATCTAAAATGGAAAAAAAACATGAATTCCGTAACATTGCAATATATGTTTATTGCTCTTTAACTCAAAATTCCAAAATAAAGTTCAAGTAAGAATATAAAAGTACAAAATAATGCATTCAGAGTCAGAAAGTGCTTTTCCAACAAAACAAACTTAAAAACACACCTTATGAAGTGTGTGTGTGTGTGTGTGTGTGTGTTGCTGCTGCTGCTGATGTCAAGGCGGGTGTTTCCTCCTTGTTGCGTCGATGCGCTGCCGTCCGGTCACACAAAGAGACGAGTGTTATGGCTACCTTAGACGAACAAGTGCGTGTCTTCACTGCCTTGCACTTTTAAAACTCGGAGGAGCCACTCACGTTAGTTATTCTCCGGTGCCGCCATCTTTGTTTTGGTCAGACGACGCATCGACGCCCTATTTCAGTGCAGTCAATAAATTCTGAATTTCTTCAGTGACACGGATATCGTAATGTAACGTGGATCAATTTTGTCCGCAATATATTAATTATCGTCATATTGCTGTATCGTGATATCGTTATCGTGGGCAATAATATCGTGGTATATTGTATTGCGAGGTACCTGGCGATACCCAGCCCTACTGCTGTTGTAATTCATCATTATTTTGTTGTAAACTTCTGTTCCGTTATCTTTTTACATGTTCAAAATAAAGACATCAATCAATCAATCAATCAATCAATCAATCAATCAATCAATAGGGTTCTCACACGTTTTTCACAATGATTTTCAAAAGTTTTGCAAAAATTTTTAGCAAATTTCCATGACTTAGTTATGAAGATCTACCATTAAAGCACAAAAATAGGCTGGTCTTCCAAGAGTGTACTAGTTGACATCCAGCACTGCCACAGTTCTCTTCTCTCTTTAGCCAATTTGTGTAAATTTGTGAAATGGGAAATGGACTTTATTTATATATTATATTTTATCCCTACACTGAAGGAGTCCCAAAGTGCTTTACAATATTAGCTCATTCACCCATTCACACACCGATGGGAATGAGCTGCCATGCAACGTGCTGGTCGACCACTGGGAACAAGTGTCTTGCCCAAGGACACTTCAACACATAGACAGGTATAGGTTGGGATCGAACCCCTAACCTCTTGATCAGAAGACCAGCTGAGCCACGGTGGTGATTCCCACTCAATGATGCTGCTAGTATGCACCACTTTCACTTTGACATAACGCCTGCCATGCATACTTCAAGAATGTCCCCATATAGTATACATTAGGGTATTTCTCGCATACTCAATTCATCCATACTATCTAATGTGAAAGCACTACGTATTAATTTTGATGCTAGATTGGGTATGAGTAGTATGTTAGTATGACATGTACATCACAGCCTATTAGTATTGAACTCTGTATGAATAGTAACTAGCTTACCTGCGCAGATGTTTGAAGAGCACCTGCATGGTGTCATGGTTGGCTTTTGGCAGCTTTTTGATGAGTTCTTTGATGGAAGTCACTCGCTGCTTGTAGTCAGAGCACTCTAAGACACAGACATGGAGCAGGTGAACGTACAGTAACGCAGCGACATCTTGTGGCCACATCAGGACAATTGTCATCCTTTGCACAGCCACCGTTTCTGTGCTGGAAAAAAAAAGAATGACTCACTGATGGCATTGATGAAGTCGGTGAAGGACCCATAGGTAAAGAGAGGCTCAGGAAGCTCCCTGAAGAACATCTTAAGAGCTCCAGTGGTGACGTGGATGTCCTCCCACTTATTGTCTGTCAGCTCCACCGTCTCATCTGGAAACGGGTCAGACACACAAGTCAGGACTGGACAATATAGTCCAAAACTCTGAATGCCGATACACAATATAAATTATATTATTTTAATTCAAATTAAGTCTGACCAGAAAGACAATTCATGGTTAAAATTGCTGATGCAAAATGTGACACAGGCACATTTATTAATAAACATCTATATACTGTATACATCTACACCATGAGCCACTTGAGGCTTTTTCACCTCTAAGAGACAGCACGTGTGAGTGAGTTCTGTAGTACAGCTTGTTTAGTGGAAGGTCTGAGTTAGGACACACTCATTAATCCATCTAACTGTACTTTTCATGCTCTTCTGAGAATTAGTGAAAGCAGCATCTAAAACATAATATCAAAAATATTTTGATACAAAAAAAGCTATAAAAATATATATATTAATATAGACCATATTGTAATTTTTTATACTGTCAAAATAAAAAAAACTGAATTGATTCTCAATATATCGCCCAGCCCTAACATGAGTTAATCAGTCCTGCAGCTCAGGAGTTTTAACCCTCCTATTATCCTTAAATATTAAATTTGACTCATGGGGTCAATTTGACCCCAGGGATATTTGCCTCCAGAAAATGATTTTCAGAAACTTGTTTTTCTGTCCCGCACTTTGTTTATTTGTTGAATACATAAATAACCCCTTGATAATGAAACCATGACCTGTTCTCTAGCGCCACCATCAGGCCAAACCTTTAAATTAGAATTAATTTATCTTATTTTAGTTTTCAACCAAATGTTTCCAAATTCACTGACAACATTAATGACCACATGAGTATGAACTTTACTGGTTGTGGTGATGAAATTACTTTTCCTGCAGCGCCACCATCAGGTCAAACTTTCAGTTTTAGAGTTAGCGTATCTTGAAAATATCTTGTAAAGGGTTAAGTGAGACCCACCGTGGTTGACGGCAAAGCGCAGCTTCTGGATCACTGCCAGGTTTCCACTCACTCTGTACAGACCGTCTATGCTCAGGCCTGCAGGAGAAGAAGAAACGTTCTGTACCCAAAGTATCTTCTCCTCACATGATGTTCATGACTGCTGAGGAATTCAGATGCACAAATATATGAACCCAATAGATGCTAAAATGCCTCTCTCTTTTTAAATTTAATCTTATATTTGCAAATAGGGAGCAAGTTATTTCATTGTACTTTTACTTGTATTCATTTTTATTCTGCAATTGAAAAAATATTTTCTTGTATATATTGTATGTTCTTGCACTGAAACGGTTTGAATGTAATTTCCAAAAAAGATTTTGACTATATTTAAACTTTGGCCTTAATTAAAACATTTGGATGTGTTGAAAGGTTTTGATTTAATCCATTCCATATGTTCTAACAATACAAACAAGTATTTTTCATCTCAAAAAAACATTTTCAATGAACTGTTTAGGAATCGATGCCTGCTTATTGCTAGCCTTAGTGCTGAACACTGCCCCCTGTTGGTGAGTGACGGTACTGTCTGCCTAATACTACTTTTTTACTGCACATTTATAGATGATGCAGCCTACCAGAAAGACTAAATATGTCACACACACATTCATTAAATATAATAGAGTGTGGAACATCAGCATGTGCAGTAAACCAGTAATCAAATATGGATATTAGGAATATTAAAAAAAAGAAAGCATCAGGCATGGGCTGACAAACTAATATATAGAGCAGTCAAGTGGAAAAATTAACTTTCTCTTATAATTGTGAGCATTTCACATGCGGTGATGACAGACACGCACCCACACACACTGCCAGTGTTCACAACTTAAACGTACCAGAGTCCTCTACATGTTCGATGCACATTTTAACAAAGCTGGGCACTGACGAGTTCTCTCGCTGACATAAATTGCTCAGACTGCAGCCGAACACCTGATCTGGGAGCGGATACACACGCGCACACACACACGCGCGAGCACACACACACACACACGCACAGTGTAAACAACAGCACAGTCTCACACCAACATTAAAGCTGTAGTTTTGTCCTCTGCTGGTCTTGCTGGTCTACCTTTGATGTATCCTTTGTCCCGTACCGCCTGATATGTAGGTCTGCGTGTCAGGAACTTCCTTAGCTTCATCCTGGTTTTCTTCTGGTCTGAAGAGTCCATGCTAACGGAGGCCTTCATAACTACAGACACACACACGAGTGAGCTGTGGAGATAAACCTCTGTGAGGCAGCAGGACATACCTCTACTCCTTCTGGACTCCTTCTCCTTCAGCTCCTTCTCTTTGTCCTGTTTCTCACCTCCTGGAGACTCAGGCAAATCCTCCTCAATGGCCTCGTCCCACTCTAACGCCTGCTTTGGAGGACACACCAATGTGCACGTGTGTAATATTTTATTTCCAACACATGGTAACGGCATGACTCTAAGACAGGGTTTTTTAACTTTGGGGTCGTGACCCCATGTTGGTCACCTGGAAATAAAATGGGGTCGCCTGAAATGTCAAGTAATAATACCATTTAAAAAAAAAAATAAAATAAAAAAAAAAAAAAATAAGATAAGATTAATTTTTTAATTGCAGCAGTGTTCCTGAGAGCAGGGTTTTAGAGTCGTGACCCCATGCGGGATCTGCTGGGAATAAAATTAAAATGGGGTCGCCTGAAATGCCTAATTACGCATTAAAATGTAATTACATTTTTATTTTTATTGATCTATTTTGCACAGTTAAACAACACAAAATGTCACATAAATAGATATACAGTGCAGGAAGACGAAGAAAGCTCAAATAACTTAAATAATTATTATTCTTTTTCAATGTTAAACACCACATGCAATCTCAAACAATTGTATTTTTATACTCTCACTTTCTCAAATATAAATCTATTTAAAATAAAATGCAGTATAAAAATATCTGAGCTGGCCCATGTTGTCACTATTGTGCACTAATACTGGCTACTTGTGTTCAATTTGGACGTTGTCGGGGGGCTGCGTGACGTTAGATTGACCTTTAAAATATTGTGAAATATCTTAAAAATGAAAGCAGCACAAACAATAATGTTTTCGGGACAAACCAGCGCCAACGCGGCACAAAAGATTGAGACAATTTTCACAGAGTTTTGCGTGGGGTGGGGGGCCAGCTTCACTTAGGTCCCCTGCAGTGCAGTTCACACCTACGCAGGCTAGTTTCACACATGCACAGAGCTGGTTAAGAATGGCTCCAGTTGCCCCCTTTGTACTTTTCATTCGCTCTTCACACTGTAAATGCATAAGAGCGAGCACCACTCCCCGCTCCTCAAACTTCAATTTATTACCGGTATTTGATTCTTATTCAAACAATCAAAAATCTTATTTTATATATATATAAAAACAAACATCCTGCATATGGACCATGACTTATTAAAGCAGTGATAGCTTTACCTTTCCCCACATTATCCGAAGCTCGTTTATGAACGTTCAGTTCACTGTAATGTTCAGTGGCTGTTACAGTTAATTCATTGTGCTGTAGGGGCAGTAATCAGTAATATTCAGCCTCCTGACACCTGTTTTCACTGAACACGTGTGACTGACTGAAACATCCACACATAAAGCGCACCATCACATTGGCCGCACCCTCAACTTTAAATGAATAAAAAAGCGGCGCAAAATAACGTAATCCTTGTGTCACCGTCACAGGACTCCACTGCTCTGTGTCCCAAAAGAAGAACTGAGAACACGACCCCAAAAAAATAAAAATAAAAACCTCAACCAAAACCTGGTCCAGGTGTCCCAATCCGATATCTGTCTTAAATCAGAAGACAAGCATCAAATTATATTGGCCTGCATCGAAAATGTCTGATATAATAAATATATTGTTTTTCAGGGTCTTCACATTTATTTTATTCAAATGTAGAATATTCTTATGTGAAGATTACAATGTATTGGCCAAGACCCAAGGTCATAATATTGCAAGTGAAAAAGTTGCATCAGGAAACTCCTAGTCAGCAACGTTTGATTTAGCAGGTCTGAGTTTGTAGTGACACAGAGAAGCCTGAGCTAATCTGAGACTGCAGATCTGAGAGGCCTGAGCGAATAAAGAAGTCCACTCACATGTGTGTTGATGGTCTCTGTGAGGGTCCGGTACCAGTCATTGATTACGCTGTCAATCTCAGACTGAATCAGCAGCTCCGTTCCCTGGCGAGTCTTCAGCTGGAGGAAGGAATAAGAACCAGATCTGATGAACTTGCTCTGACTGGTTGGAGCAGGAAGTCAAAGATATGCATGCGCCACATGCCGGTGTGGCAGTCTGGCTGGGGCCTTGGGGTTGGAGTCGGTGGCGGGGTGTGCTGGCTCCTTGGGGCTTTCTCGGGTGTGTATACGGGGGGCGGTGGCTGCCCCTCGGCTTGAGATCTTGGGGTCGTCTGGGGGGCTGCTCGGTCGTAGAGTGGTGGCTTGGTTCTCCCTAGCCCCCGCTCTTTCTGCTAGCCTGGCTGCATCTTTGGTTCCGGGGAAGCGCTTGGGTTTGCAGTAGTGGTTTTGCACATACATTGGTCTACGATGCACTGGCCTTGGGCTGTGGGATGAAACTCGTAGTGGGCTTAACTTTAGACACGTTGATCCCAAATACCTGTTTTAGGTACTACCATTCACTCCTTCCCTCTGTCCACAGCCACCACCATTATACTTAAGCTTCACACTGGTCACCAGACTGGCTTGAATACACAACACAATAAGAGCACAATATGTTCTACTACAACTTCACATCTCACTCTCACTTTACAATAATCAACTCTTCCCCACCCTTCCATTTCCTACCTTGAGTCTCTTCTCTCGGTCCCCCCCTCCCCAATTAAACAAATTGTTATTGAAATTTATTTAATTGCAATAACAAAACATGCATTGCTGTCTAAAAAAGATTGCGCTTCTTGCAGTGTTGACCTTTGACAGCATGTGTAAACAAAGAAAAAATAAAAAAGATAGGTGATACCTCAATGACGTGCTTCTTGCTGGACTTGTCCTTCGATGCCCACTCCACCGACCCCCCTCGCAGATCCACTGTGAACTCTGGTTTGGACTGATTACTGCCAAACTTCTGGAGGAAAGAGAAGACGTTAATAATACTGATACATTTAGAAGGAATTTAGGATCAAGTAATGTTAGGAAATATGGAGAGCTTCAGTGCTAAGATATTCAAACAGTGCAAAGTCACCACAAAGTGATCAGAGTGATGCAAGCTTCAGCTGCATTGTGGGAAAAAAACGTCATTTGAAACTCTTCTCACATACAGTTTGTGTTACAGCTAATGTTGCAAGTTTTCACCCAGTGATCAAATTAGATTCAACTGATCTCAGAAGGAAATCATTCTTGTCCTCAGGTTTGATCTCATCCAATGTTTATTCCTAAATACACTATTATCAAGACATGAATACATTTGCATTGTCTATGCCACATGTGTCAAACTCAAGGCCCAGGGGCCAAATTGGGACCTTTAGAGCATCCTATTTGGCCTGCAGGATGAAGTAAAAATGATAGAGAAAATATTAACTATTGTGTAAATTACCAAATAATCCAGTTGTAGATCTTCAATTCACCAATTTAATGAAACTCCACAATAATTTTAGGGGCTTGCATTTTTCCTTTGTTTATATCACACGGATGCAGCGATGACGCGCTGGTGACAACATAATCCAAGATGGCGTCGGCCCGGACTCCAGCCGAGACTATTTAATAAGAGCCTTAAAAGACATGGATATAATGAAAAGAGTGGATGGACGGAGACATAAACACACAGACTTATTAAACACACACGAACCTCGGTAAACGCAGTAAAAGGAACAGGCTTCAACGGACGGCAGGCACGAGGACCCAGAGGCGGAGTAAATGCGTCCCCATTCTGCATTCACAGGCTGTAATATCACCAAGTTGATCATTTTACCTGTTATTACAGCTACTATCTTTACCAGGAAGCAACTATTTATTCCTGGTGATTGTTTTACTGGGCTTCATTTACCGGTGATTAGTTCCTATCTCAAACGGTCCAAACTGAAACCATGTGTTATTGTCGAGTTGCTGCTTTAAAACTACAATCAAAATAAAGGTGAAAACAGTTCTCATGTGTGGTCTTCTGTGTTACAGCCGACAATAAAAGGTTTGTTGTGTGTATTTCCGGATAGACACGATACGTCATGTTCGCCCCCTGTCCAATCAGAACCTTCCTAACCCACAGACCAAAAGCGGAATTATCTAAAGCGGAATAAACCGGTTTTCTATGTAAACCTCAGTTCAGGAATTACTAATTCCATGTAAACACAAAGCAGAACACTTTAATTCCGAATGATTTAATTCGGAATAACTAATTCCGAATTTAAAAAAAAACATCGTACAGTATAACCGTGGCCAATGTTACACCCACATGTTAGCCCACAATTGCTTAAAGAATGACACAGCTGCTGTTACACTTAGCAAAGTGTACACTGTGCTGCTTTGAGGAGGAAAACACATGGAAGAGGTCATTTGGTCTATTATGACCTTTAATAGAATATCAATTGCTATTATATCCACCTTATTCACAAATGTGCTACTGTGGATATGACTTTCTAATATTTTACTATATAATCAAGATCACTTTTTAAAAACTACCGGTAACTTATAACAGTGTGACTGTGTCAACAGCAATAGAGGGAGTTAAAATGCCTGTTTTATTAGAAATATTCTTTCATTAAAAAGCAAAATTAGTTGTGAGGTCAAATCTATTAACATGCTTTAGTCCTGCTCTGTGGAGGAGTGTCGGTTCCCAGAGGAAGGAGATAAAAGATTGATCAACTTCCCCGTTTGACACCGTGCTAATAGAAATAAGTGCAATCTGTGGCACAACCAGCAAAGTTCATAATCATGATGCTGACAAGCTGCAGATCAGGATGAAAGCATTCCATACATTAACATACGGATCCTGAAAGCACTTATTTGACTTATATGTTGTTCATTTTTAAAAGTTACCTAAATACAAAACAAGGCTTTGCAGAAGGGCTGGGGTCCAATTTTAAATTAAATTACGTCTTAATTTATCCATGTTCAATTACAACTCAATTACAAATAAGGTGACCGGTATTTTTTTTTAATTACAATTATAATTACTCCATGATTGTAATCAATTTTCAATTATGCGGTTACAATTACAACCCTGCTTTGCAGTGCCACCCACAGGTTTCTACTGGGCCTTACAGAGAATAGATAATAAAATAGCAGTTAGTAAATTCCAGAACAGAAACACTAAACTGAATGAAACCCTTGTTAAGCATCAGTGATGGTGGGTGTTTCAGAACTTTTCTCCTTTCACATCCAAATCCATGCTGGTTCATTTCACAGTAAGTACAACAATGCAAAGAGTAGACATTGTTACGACACAAAATAACACCATTTGTTATTGCTCTGATTATTCAAGTTAAAAGTCAAGCTTCAGGCAGCTCAGTCAAAGCAGGGATTGAAAGCAGAGCGGATGGGCAGAGATGATGGACATACAGCAGCGTGCACAGGCCTGCAGGTCACAGCAGGGAGTGGCTTTAATGAGCGCCTCCAGGTGCTCAGCAGCGTGAGGAGCAGCATGGACAGAGAGCCTCCACTGTGGCAATGGGACTTCAGGGGGGACAAAAAGTAGGGGATGACAAAGGACAGGACAACAGACTCGAAAAGAAAAGCATGTGAAGAAGACAATAACTATCCCAAGGATCATTTAAAGCCTTTACAAAGCTCAGATACACTCTAATGCCTAAAGTATTTGCTCAGCTACATAAGTGTAGAATTGCGTATGAACCGATGGACGTGGCCATACCAATCTCAAACTCTGAAATGTCCCCACCAATATTAAGGTCCAAGGGAAAAAAGGAAGCTCATGCGGCACACAAAGGGTTAAATCCTTTCCCACTTCAGCAATGTCTCCCAAGTACATCTTTGAGACACAACTTTTGTTTCGTTACAGTTAGCGTGCGACACGTCAGCTAACTGCAGAAATGGCGATTTGTGTGTGTGTCATAAAAAGGTACGAGTGTATTTTATTGGAGGCGTTTTTAAATCTAACGTGATGCTACCTGCTAATGATTCCAGATGAAGTACACTTCTCTCATTTCCCTGTTCAATTAAAATGTGATACCTGGACATGTTATTATTAGAGCTGAACAGTAATTCTGATAACAGATGTATTAATTGTTTGGTTTTTTGTATAGTTGCCATGTTTAATGTAAATTGTTGATCACATTGATTACTGATCAATGGTATTGCTTTTGCCTGTTGGACTGTTTATTGTCCAAATATTTGTAAACTTTAAACTAAAGAAATGTGTGGAACATTGATTCCAGAGCTCATTGGTTTGTTTTCAGTTTGATTGTGTATAGGAGTGTATATTGGGCCCTCTGTGTTATATCTGTAAAATGTTATGGAAATATGAGCAGGCAGACAATGTGTTTCTGTATAAAAGTCTATATTCTTGCGTTTTATTGTTAATGATTATGCTGTATGTATAATGCCAAGTATAGTGCAGTGGTTTGCACTATGACTGACGCAGATGGCTGCCTGGTGTGTTGGTGCACATGTTCTTTGCACCAACTGACAACTTAAATTCCTTGTGCTGTTTTGAACTGTACTTAATGACTGAAAGACGTTTCTGATTCTGAAGTAAAATTAAGACATCGTTATTAGATGACAATATTGTCATAACACCGCTTAACAATTTATCTCCATTAGCAAGGTCCATCAAGACATGGATGAGCAGGTTTGAATTTATTTAATGAGTTCATTTCCAATTTGCAGAAGTTGACTGGCCTGCACAAAATCCAGAACTCAACCCAATAGAAACGTGGCTCTCAAACTGGGGGCATGAGAACATTGAGCATGAAAAATAGAAAATGTTTTTTTTTTTTCTTTGCACTGAACTTTTTTTATTACTCCTCTTCTAAAATATGTGAATGCATGTTTTGTGGAAAACCTTACGGGAAAAGTTGAAGCTGTCTCCATTTTTAAAAATGTATCTTATTAACATTGTCTTATTCTATAAGAAAAAAATAATATTCTGATATCTGTAATAAAATGTTGACATTCCGCTGGGAAGATTTTTTCGGCCTTATCAATATGAATCGTTTGAATGATGAGGCTGTAGGACTAGACAATATAATTATGGTTTCTATTAAAGGCTTAGACTTCAGCTACCGGAGCAGAATTCAATGAGTCATCACCTTGTCGGGCCACAGATTTGGTCACAGCACCTGTCTATCACTACCGCCATCGTTAGGTGTTATGATGGATTCTGTGTCCCACATAATGTTGGCTCCCTGTGAATGAGGAAACTCCATTTCCAGAAATGTTGTTACACTTAGCTGCTACACAGTATAAAGGAAAGGTAATGATGATGCGATCCAACTGTTAGCGTTTTCAATGTGAGCTATCAGTGCTGCAGTGAAGAAGACTGTGCATCACAACACATATATGGTTATTCTCCAAAAAGCAGAACAAGAACAAGCAAAAACAACATCAAAACACTAATTGTAACATTAAGATGGACATATTAATTAAAAATATTTCGTGGATGCCTGGTAAGAGTGTATTGTTGAATTTAGCATTAACTTGAAAAATGGTTTAATAAGTTTATTTGCGTGTGAGGCAGGCGAGCAAATACTTCTGGGCATGTAGTGTACCTAGAAACAGATATTATGGGATACATACCCAGCTAGTGCTCCCCCCTTGGCCTTTTGCAAAAAGCAACGAGAAACCTTGCAACACGGTCCATGACGAGGCCCAGTTTTTCCTGTTAGTCACAACAAACAACAGAATTAGTGAAGAGTAACAAGTGCTAAATAACTGCTGTAGGTCTGAGGGAAACTCCTACCGCACTCTCTTTCCATTCTCTGTGATCTTGGTGACATTAAGGACTCCACATTTCTCTGAGGGCTGCAGAAGGAGACGGAGCAGAGGTCACAACATACACAACTGACACACACAGACACAGACACACAGAGAGCTACTGGCTGACATGTTAAATCCAATAATGCAGATCTATAGAAACTACACCCGGTCAGCCAATCTGCATTGATACATTGTTCCAACATTAATGTGAGAGTTTGCTTCTGTTTCTTTCTTTATTCATTTTTTGTTATTATTATTGCTGCAACCAGGGTTGGGGTTTAATTACATTTTTCAGTAATGATTACATCTTCAATTATCCATGTTCAATGTGCTTTTTGTACATGTGTGTGTATGGTGTCGTTTTAGTGCATTGCTTTTAATATCCAAGAGGAAGAGGTGGAATTTAGCGACAGCTCTATATGTTTGTACAAAACATTAGTGATATTCACAGTATTACTCTGTAAAAATGTATTGTAGTTTAAATAAAATTGTAATATATCCTAACTAACCGCTAACCTTTCTAACCCATACCACCTGTTACTACCAAAAGTTGATATGAAATATTTTAGTAATTGTTAACTACATATGCGTAAGCCATAGAATTGTAACATGGTTCCCCAGTCATTTTTGTATAATTTCATTGCCAATTACAAAGTCAATTATCTGAACTCAATTACAATTCAATAATAATTACAATGGCAACATATGTTTTAAAATTATAATTATAATTGTGGCATAATTGTAAATTATTATCAATTACGCAATTACAATTATAATCAATTTTTTGCACTGATTCAGTTTCGAAAAAAGAAATTAACATATTAGATTTTAAAAAATGCTAAACAAATGTTGAGTTTTTTACAAATATGAGATTTAAAAAAAAAAAAAAAAAACAATGAATGCATCTCCCTGAAATCTGTGCAATTCTTCACATAAAACAACAGCAAAAACATGTAATGTTGCTGCATTTTAGTTTGTTGCAAATTAGATACAATGAAAACTTAAAATTATTTTTATCCATAACAATTACAAAGGAATTGAAGAAGCTGTCATGCCCAGTGGCTGAAAATCACAGCTCCAAAGTGAAAGGAAACATGTTTGAATATCGGTGAAATATTCCAAATCACTGGAAGAGAAAAGGATGATTAAAAAGCTGAATGAGGAAAATGACAAAAATCAGCCAAGTGGATGAATGCTCAGACTGCATTGTATAGGGAAGATGAAGCGGTGTGTGGGAAAAGCAGCAGAATTAAATGTGGGATACTAACAGTAAAAGGGTGCTTAGGAGAAGAGGAGCAGGAGTCAGAGTCTGGAGAGCTCCACTTATTCAATGAAGAACATTCCTACCAACAAGAGAGAGACAGAAAGTGTTGATCAGTTAACGAAAGGAAAAGATATGAGGAAATCAGCGTGCAAGAAAAAAGATGGAAAAGGACTCCTACAGCAGAAAACACGAGATGGTAGTCTCAGTCATTACAGCAGTGAAATGATTACAGTAATGCTTCAAACATCAGACTTTCAGGCATTAATAAAATGATGTAAAGTAAAAAAATCCATAGAAGAATGAAAAGATGGCCCTGAAACAGAAAAATATCTTTAAAGGGTACCTGTAGTGAAAATGTGTCTATCAAAAAATGTGCATGAGTAGGGACAGGGATTCATACATGTAGTTGCTGAGAACGGTTATATCTAATCTTCTCATAACATACAACTTGGATGCTGCACTTTTATCATTGAGGGCGAGCTTACACACAGCCGAGAGCAACTATAACAAAACTACACTTACCACAATGTAAAAAGACATGTTACGCCATTACCTCCCACAATGCACCATTTCTTTAAAGCGACAGGTTGGGCCAATCAATAAACTGTGTCACATCCTGACCAAAATGGTAGCTCCCCATAGTTTATGCCCGAAGGTTTAAAAATCATTCTTAAAAGTTTGTTTTTTGTTTATTGGTAATGCATTAAACACACTTTTTGATGTATACATTTTCACTACAGATTCCCTTTAAAAAGGGTTTTTCCTTCATTTTTACAGTGATTTCTTGTGTTTCTTTGCCAGAGAAGGAAGAGAGTAAATCTTGTCATCGTGTGGGTATGTCCCGTGTCACCATGTGTGCACCGTGCGCCTGAGTTGGGCAAACTTGGTGCGTAACTCTGTCTTCAAGGTGCACGCTATGGAGGGAGGACAGCAGTGAGTGTAGCGTGGGGTGTCGGTGCGAGTGAGTACGAATCTGTGCCCGTCTTTCTGACAGGTTGTGGCTTGGCCATGCACCCCTGGGGCAGATACCTGTTCGAAGCACAGTGGCCGACGGTGCCCAGAATGTTGACTCTCAAACAACATACTTTACATTGTCTTTTTTACTGTCCTTTCTCATTCATGTCCTGCTGAAGCTGTTGTGCATAAATAATGTAATGTGCTATGAGTTTTCGCCCTCCAAACGGCTGCACAAGTCACTATCTGCAGTTGACGACTGGTGAGTTTCTGTTTTGTTTTCATAGTAGCTTAGCGCTCGGTAGATTTACGTTGCAAGTGCTGTTTTCCATATATAACTGGCTGTGTTCGGCCAGTTATACAGCCATGTTTGGCTTGTCCCCAGTTTATGTAGCCGCTTCGGCTTGTGTTTATCGGTGACGTCTCTGCCCAACCAGACCCTGCTGCTAGCGCTAAACTCGTGAGTGGCAATTGTTTAAACACGGGGTCACTAGTGGCATTCTGTGCCCGACCTGACCTTCGCTACCATAGAGTTGCTATCAGAAATGATGATGCTCGAGATGTTTGCCGGTCCTGCCTGGCTCAGCTTCAGTCTGATGATGACCATGACCTTTGCCCTTCTATCCTTGGGAAAGAACATCTACGGGAAGCTCTCTCTGATGGTGCATGCCCCAATTGTGCCACTTTGGCTGCTGTCAAGGAGCCCTCGGGGTGGACGTCCGGAGGGCCTCCTAGTTTATCAACAGCTAACCAGCCGGCGGAGCGCAAGCGCCCATATAACAATAATTAAGGCAGGGCACGTAAGAATAATAGGAAAAGTGGACCTGAGAAACTATCTATCAAGGTGGACACGTTGACGACTGAAATGGCCCAAATGAGGGCTCTCATTCAGACTCTTCAGGCGGATGTTGACCGGGCAGTGGCGGTTGGTCAGTAACATGGTGGGGCTCCTGATGACATTATGTCTTTGGCGGCCTCAGAAACTCAGTTTCGGCATGATTTTGAGAGCATGAGCACTAGGATCTCAGAGCGTGGGTCTTTAGCTTCAACCAGCTCTCAAGCGGAGGGGCATGAGCCTGTCACTACGACAATATGTACGGCCCTGGCACGCTTGAAGTTAGACGTGCCACGGGTGGGAGCAGCTCCGTCTAGTGCCTTCTTTTGGTGGCAGTCTTCTTTCTTGGTTTCTCCCTCAGAGAAGTATATAGCTGCATGCCTGTTGGACAGACACCAAGGTGTTTTTGAAGATCTCTTCAGACGAAAGGGCCTTGGCTGCAATGCACTCATCTACATCACAATAAGGTACAGGGTTCTCGGGTTGTGGATTCCTTGTGACTTTGCTGATATTCGTTATCCAGTGCTTAAAGCACCGCCTCTGGCAGTCAGGAGGGATGAAATAGAACAAAAGTTACCACTGCAACTATTATTCTATGAATCCCTGATGATCGCCAGAGCACAGAAGGTATCTAGGGGCTGGACCTCCGGTATCGGGTACTGATATAGATTTACGTGATTCACCAGAGGGGTCACATGTGACTTTGTTGTTATTAATTTCTCAACCTGCGCATGCGCAAGAATGATCATCCAATGCTTATAGCACCGCCTCTGAAGGTCATCCGGGACTCAGAACCATATTTACAGCCTTAACTTTTGTCCTGTCATCGGCACATTCCAAAACCCAAAGTTTTTTTTAAACACCAACAGGCCTGGTTATTTTCAAGGTAAAATATTTTGGGTGTTTACTTGCCAAGAGAAATAAATTCACTGTATGAAGTAAATTATTCAAAGATTAATGACAAAATCCAAAAAGATTTGGCAAAATGGTCTGCCCTAGTTCTGGAGCTCAGTTCTAGAATAGAGGCCATAAAAATGAAGGTATTACCTCGATTACTTTATCTGTTCATGTCTCTACCAATACAAATACCAGACTCACAATTCGTCAAATGGAACAAATTAGTAAGCAGATTCATTTGGAAAGGCGCCAAACCCAGAGTAAGATTAAAAAAATTACAGCTGGACAAAAAAAGAGGGGGGCTTACTCTTCCTAATTTTAAAGAATATTTTCGAGCTGCCCAGTTGAGAAACATTGTGCAATGGTGTTCACCAGAATATGATTCCAAATGGAAACGTATTGAGCTGAACTATTCAATATGTCAACCGCAAACTAGATTGGGGGATAAAACTAGTAAACCGTGTGATCAAGGTAATTTAATTATTGAAACAACTTTAAAAGTCTGGTGGAAAATAGTGAGTGAACGTAAAATTGAAGGTGACTGTAAATTATTGGTGTGGCCAGCATTTAGTCCAAAATTTATAAGTGCCCAATTGGATAGTACATTTATAAAGTGGACTAACAGAGGAATTATAGCCATGTGTACACTAACAGATGGAAAAGTATTTAAACCCTTCGAAAAACTACAGAGGGAATTTGATCTTGATAAAACAGACTTGTTTAGATATTTCCAATTGAGAGTGAGGAGTCACGTGGTGAGTTGGGTTGTTTTGGGGGGGGTCTGAGCCCATCAGCCATGATGGTGGTAGACGCCCCAGAATTTCACGCATTCGCCAGAGCTTTACTTTTTGCATAGAGGAATATGACAAGGAAAAAAAAGAAAAGCAATGCAAAAAGAGAAGGCGAAAGAAAAGGGACCTTACAGGGACAAACTGATGCCAAGCGCAAAAAAGAGGTATTTGGAGAAGCTAGTGGACATTCACAACATCAACCCGTACGAGCTATCTGCAGCGGAATGGCACAGAGACCTCCGTGCACATACATGGACATCGTAAATTACGTAGTTTTTGGTGTAAGTTACTACTCAATGCAGGAGTTCAAAAGCCACAAGTCTCTGGAAAGTTACGAGACTTTCTGCTGCGGCTGGGTCCAGGACTTGGTCATCTACAAGCCTCCAGCTGGTGAAAACAGCGTTGTACTGGCAAAAGTAAGTTTCTTCACATATGTGTTTTAGTGTGTTGTAATTACATTGCATTTAGCAGACACTTCTTGACCAAAATGACAAAGTAATTAACTGCATGTTTCGTAAACACCACATTGCAATGAGATGTTCAATGTACATAAACGTTTCCAACATGTTTCAATGTAGGCTAAAGCTGTGTATGTTTAGCTATTTAGTTGTAATTTGCTTTTGTTTGGAGCTGTAAAGTGGACAAAGATCTGGGCACAATGGGCAATGGGCAAGGGTACTTAAAAATGTGAATGCAAGATGTAAGTAAGTAAGTAAGTAAAGAATTTATTTCAAACCTGCACACAACACAAAACAACTTACAGGCATACAAACCTGGTTAAAAAGTGACCCTCCGACACTGAATCAATGGAGAGATATTGTGGAGGAAATTTATGTGATGGAAAAAATTACCTTTCATCTGAGATTGAAAGTTAGTAAATTTAAAAAATGATGGCTCAAGTGGACTCATTATAAAGCTAATTTCAAGTTGTAGTTTTATTTTGTAATACCCCACAGACTGTATTTATTTATTTTTGTCTTTGTTTTGATGTATGTTGAACTTCGAAAAATCATAAAATAAAAAGTAAAAAAAAAAAATAAAGCTGCTGGGGACATTGATCAAGACATGGAGGCCTGATAGATCAATAAATCAAAGATATTTCTTCTGAAAGATGGAAGAATTTACTCACAATGGTTAAAAAAAAAAAAAAAAAAAAAAACAGGCCTGGACTTAGGGGAAACATCTGCCTAATTCTCCTCCATGAACCGCCACCTTAACGTGGTGGAGGGGTTTGAGTACTTGAATGATCCTGGGAGCTATGTTGTCGGGGGCTTAATGTCCCTGGTAGGGTCTCCCAAGGCAAACAGGTCCCAGGTGACGGGTCCGACTAAGAGCGGTTCAATAGCCATATATGAAAAATAAGAATCAAAGGCAGTTCACGTCGCCCGGATTGGCGCTACCGGGGCCCCACCTTGCGAGCGAGCGCCTGGTGGCAAAGCCCGAAAGGACGACGTGGGCCCGCCCTCCCGTAGGCCCACCACCCGCAGGAGGGATCATATGGGGCCGGTGCAGTGTTGATCGGGCAGTCGTCCAGGGCGGGCGCCTTGGCGATCTGATCCCCGGCTACAGAAGCTAGCGTTAGGGACGTGGAATGTCACCTCTCTGGCGGGGAAGGAGCCTGAGCTTGTGTGCGAGGTGGAGAAGTTCGGACTAGATATAGTCGGTCTCACCTCGACACATAACAAGGGCTCTGGAACCAGCCTTCTCGACAGGGGTTGGACTCTCTTCTACTCTGGAGTCGCCAATGGTGAGAGGCGCCGGGCCGGGGTGGCTATACTTCTTGCCCCCCGACTTAGTGCCTGTACGTTGGAGTTTACCCCGGTAGACGAGAGGGTAGCCTCCCTCCGCCTTCGGGTGGGGGGACGGATCATGACTGTTGTTTGTGCCTATGGGCCAAACAGCAGCTCGGAGTATCCACCCTTCTTGGATTCCTTAGAGGGAGTACTGGAGAGTGCTCCTTCTGGGGATTCCCTCGTTCTGCTGGGGGACTTCAACGCTCACGTTGGCAGCGACAGTGAGACCTGGAGGGGCGTGATTGGGAGGAACGGCCCCCCTGATCGGAACCCGAGCGGTGATTTGTTGTTGGACTTCTGTGCTCGCCACAGATTGTCCATAACAAACACCATGTTCAAGCATAAGGGTGTCCATATGTGCACTTGGCACCAGGACACCCTAGGCCGCAGTTCGATGATCGACTTCGTAGTCGTGTCATCGGACTTGCGGCCGCATGTATTGGACACTCGGGTAAAGAGAGGGGCGGAGCTGTCAACTGATCACCACCTGGTGGTGAGTTGGCTCCGATGGCGGGGGAGGATGCCGGTTAGACCTGGCAGACCCAAACGTATAGTGAGGGTCTGCTGGGAACGCCTGGCAGAGTCTCCCGTCAGAAGGAGCTTCAACTCCCACCTCCGGGAAAACTTCAACCATGTCTCGGAGGAGGCGGGGGACATTGAGTCCGAGTGGGCCATGTTCCGTGCCTCTGTTGCTGAGGCGGCTGATCGGTGCTGTGGCCGCAAGGTAGTCGGTGCCTGTCGTGGCGGCAATACCTGAACCCTTTGGTGGACACCGGGGGTGAGGGATGCCGTCAAGCTGAAGAAGGAGTCCTACCGGGCCTTTTTGGCCTGTGGGACTCCGGAGGCAGCAGACAGGTACCGACGGGCCAAGCGGAGTGCAGCCACGGCGGTCGCCGAGGCAAAAGCCTGGACATGGGAGGAGTTTGGTGAGGCCATGGAGAACGACTTCCGGACGGCTTCGAAGAGATTCTGGACCACTATCCGGCGTCTCAGGAGGGAGGGGGAAGCAATGGACCGTCAACACTATGTATGGTGCCGATGGTGCGCTGCTGACCTCGACTCGAGACGTTGTGGATCGGTGGGGGGAATACTTCGAAGACCTCCTCAATCCCACCGACACGCCTTCCAATCAGGAAGCAGGGCCCAGGGACCCGAGAGTGGGCTCTCCTATCTCTGGGGCTGAGGTTGCCGAGGTGGTTAAAAAGCTCCTCGGTGGCAGGGCTCCGGGGGTGGATGAGATCCGCCCGGAGTTCCTCAAGGCCCTGGATGTTGTGGGGCTGTCATGGCTGACACGACTCTGCAACATCGCGTGGACATCGGGGGCAGTGCCTCTGGATTGGCAGACCGGGGTGGTGGTCCCCCTTTTTAAGAAGGGGGACCGGAGGGTGTGTTCCAATTATAGAGGGATCACACTCCTCAGCCTCCCCGGTAAGGTCTATTCAGGGGTACTGGAGAGGAGGGTCCGCCGGATAGTTGAACCTCGGATTCAGGAGGAGCAATGTGGTTTTCGTCCTGGCCGTGGAACTGTGGACCAGCTCTACACCCTCAGCAGGGTCCTTGAGGGGTCATGGGAATTTGCCCAACCAGTCCACATGTGTTTTGTGGACCTGGAAAAGGCATTTGACCGTGTCCCTCGGGGATTCCTGTGGGGGGTCCTCCGGGAGTATGGGGTATCGAACCTCCTGATAGGAGCTGTTCGTTCCCTGTATGACCGGAGTCAGAGTCTGGTCCGCATTGCCGGCAGTAAGTCGAAATCGTTTCCGGTGAGGGTTGGACTCCGCCAGGGCTGCCCTTTGTCACCGATTCTGTTCATAACTTTTATGGACAGAATTTCTAGGCGCAGTCAGGGCGTTGAGGGGGTCCGGTTCGGGGGCCTCAGTATTGCATCACTGCTTTTTGCAGATGATGTGGTCCTGTTGGCTCCAACATACCGTGACCTTCAACTCTCACTGGATCGATTCGCAGCCGAGTGTGAAGCGGCCGGAATGAGAATCAGCACCTCCAAATCCGAGTCCATGGTTCTCGGCCGGAAAAAGGTGGAGTGCCTTCTCCGGGTTGGAGATGAGGTTCTGCCCCAGGTGGAGGAGTTCAAGTACCTCGGGGTCTTGTTCACGAGTGAGGGAAGGATGGAGAAAGGATGGAAAATTATCTATTGTTATTAAATACAGGACATTATAATTAAATCAATGTTCAACCCTGGAACAACAGATTGTTAAACTTATTAATATCAGATACATCATCCACTTAATAAAATAAAGCCTGATGAACACGTTTGCCAAATATGAATCATTAAACCTGGGAACTAGAAGGAGTGGCAGCTTTAAACATAACTGCAGCAGCATCATGCAATTTAATAATCAAGACTTTACAAAAGCAATTTTAGTTTTAAAACCATTTATTGCTCCATGATATGATCAGTGAGCGAGAAAAACAAGAAATCAAATTGAATTAGCTACTGATTGGAGAAGTGGTTTCAGACGAGGAACTCTGTGAGGTACCAACTTTGTTAGGATGAAGGCACAGACTGAGTCTTGGAAGAATCAGTCGCAAACCGCCAAATTTTGAAGAACTGCAATGAAACTTCCAGTTAGCCTCTGATGCAATGTTCTAAGTTTAAGTTGATAGATGCTATCAATCTACTAATTAACCTATTAACTACTCATAGCTGAGTCAGACTCCCTCAATACAGAGAACGGATCAAATACTCGTTGTTCTCGTAAAGAACAGGGTGACCTTTAATAATTTCCTAAACTTTTTTGAGCCTTAAAGCAGAACAAAGTAACTTTTTCACCTCAATAAATCCTTCTCCTAGTCCCTCTGAGGGTACTGCAAGTGTTTGTTTCATCTCTCCCTGATGTCTTTGTCCCTAAAAACAACACTTGCAACTTTTCTGCTTCCGACTCGGTGGCAAGATATACTGCTTTACGACAGCCCGATACAAACTAATGCTAGATTATGACCAGCCCCGTGGCTGCACAGGTTTGTCTACAAATACACTTTTCTCAAACTTATATTATGGTGGAGCCAGCAAAAAAGGCAGAAAAGACCTTTGTCTGAGGAACAAAGCAACTCAATCAGTGCCAGCTCAGCAGCAAAACAGTAATCACACACACTGTCGTCACGGCAACAGGGACGCACACACTCTCACAACCCAGCGCTCCATCAGGCAGCACACACACAAATATCCATCTATCCATCCATCCATTTTCAGAGCTGCTTTGTCAGCACACAAACAAACATCACACACACTTCCACGCTCCCTTCCGTATTACTCTCACATCATTCATTTATTTTACTTGTCTCTCTTCCTCATACTGTTCACATGGTCACATGGGACTATATTTGTGAAAGCACCCTTAGTGTCACTGTTGTATTAGGATTTTTCAGTGATCGGTTGATACTGTCTTAGGAGAGCAAAGGTAAGCATGTAGCTGTGGGGTGGGGCGGGCAGCGGGGGGGTGCGGAATTTTTACGACAGTGATAAAACTAAAGGGACCATTAGGGGGAGCGCTAGGCACAAGTTATTGTTCTGCTTTAAACACTTGAAAATGATTAACAACTGTAATAATAATAAACATAAAATAAATCTATCAAAAAATGTTTGAAAATGTCTGATCAGAAAATTCGGTCACATTGTGTACTTCTATAGAAAATTAGCATGCCCTTCAGTCAACTAAGAGCTGTAAATTATATTGATAATCAAAGAGTTTCATGTGCAGTCCACCTGCTCATAGAAATTAACCTGTTCTATGAACAGATGAACAACAGAACTACAGAAACTGGTAATAAACACCTGGTTCAGACAGATTAATTCACAGAGAGCTAAATGATAAGGCCCCTCTGTCCGAGTCCGCTTCCCTTGGTGGTCCTGTCCTACCTTGTCATTAAGGTCTAACACATAGGTGCTGTGCCTCCACTTCGTGAGGACAATGGGATCTGGCTGTTTTCTCTCCAGACTGCGGCTCTTGGGGACCTCACCAGACTGGGGGGAGACGTTGTGCTGCCAACACAGAACACACAAAACATTTCCAACTAAGCCTTTGATGTCTTTCTGCCAACTGGTGTTTTATGCGTTTCATATTTCTTTAAGACTCAACATAACTAGGATTTACAAATTTTGCACTTGAACGCTTGAGAATACAACCTAGCAAACGTGGTTTTACCTTAGGCAGCTCCCATTCTGATCTTGAGCCGTCAGAGCTGTAGTAGTAGGGCCGGCCTTTCTCATCAATGTGCTTTATCCACTGAAAACGCAAACACGGTTAGCATCCACGTACGATATGTCAGTCACACGGTTGGATGGATGACAATAACAGGTACCTTCTCCTGTGTGTATTCAGACACATAAAGTGTGTGTCCATGCTCGTCCAGCTCCTCAGACCAGCCTCTAAGGGGTGACCCGTAGTGGCTGTCTGACAGACTGGAGTGAGTACTGTGGCCGTTTTCCTCTAAAGAAAGCAGCTGATGACAGACACAAAAATGATTGACAGCATTTCAGAAATGCAGTGTACAAACAGCTTTGGAACATATCTTCAATCTAATGGATTGATTATTTATAAGTAAGCAAAGATAAGTAAGGCTCTCCTTGTACTGTAAGTTAGACATTTGACATAACTTAAGCAATCCTTAACTATGCTTAGTTACCCTAGTTAAATTACCACTCCTGATTTAGAAACACTACACTGCATCAAAGTACATTGTATCAGAATTTAGTTTCTTCCTTCTCTCGTTTTGGTCAAACGAAAAGTATTCACACATTAAATGTCATTTATGCTTTTGACTAGTGTCATTGGCAGTAAATACAAAAGCTCCAAGCAATATGCAGTTGAGGCCAAAATGATTAGCCCCCCAGACATTATAGAACATTTTCCTAAAATTCTTCCCAAATGTTTGCAGCTTTGATAAAACTTGATACAATCCAAACATTCACCAGTGCTATTTAGTAGTTTTTTTTCCCACAGTGTCTAGAACTGCTGTATGTTGCATCATTGCAAAGTACAAATTCTGTAAGAAACAAACCTGGGGGTGGTTGTGAGTGCAATATTTCACAAACTCTATAGGAAAATAGTCAGAGCTGTCAGCAAGAATTCCCAGACATCTGCCAAGATGGTTGTTGTGGCTGCCTGGCCTCTTCTGGAGTGGATGTTTCAAGAACACAGTTGTGAGGGCTCTCCATCGCTGTGGGCTTCAGGGCCATCGTCCCAGAAGAACCCCAGTACTCAAAGAGCGGCACAACAACTTAAGGGTGTGCGATCTGACGATATTAGACCATTAAGGACTAAAACATGACAATGATCTGCCAAATCATGAAGACTGTAGAACCGTCTGTAGTGCACATTCTAGCCCTTGCTAGTGCCCCGTCTGTGGCCCATATAAAGCACATCAGTATTTTCATCTGCCAAATCACACCGTTTGCTAGTCAGGCTCATGTCAGCACTACAGACACACCGAATAATTATTAAGCGCTCAAACAGAGCAGTTGTACGCTCCGCTAACATTCCCTCCCCCTCCCTCCCAGTGCACGGATACACAGCTCTGCTGCTTCCTCTGTGTTAGCGGCTGTCTGTTAGAGGCTCAGTGCAGATGTTTGTCTGTCCTGTAAAACTCCATCAGTTCTGAGTGTTGAAGCACTGAGATGTTTGAGGGAACACTGCATGCGTTTCTCTTCTGTAACTAACTCTGTCGCGTCGCAGCAGCAGAGCGTAAGAGCACTGGGCTGTTTACACACTTCTTTAAAGTCCTGAATGTGGTTTAGCAATACTACAGAATTTAATGACACATTTCAGCCTTAATGAAGGAAAAAGTCAAACGTGGCACAAAATGTTGATATTGAGCTGCTAGTGATTAAAAAAATTGACTTTGTGGCATTTTTCTCCATGACCCATTTACATTTTTCGTGTAAAACTATAATGAGTTTATATCGCCTATTGCCATTTTGAGGAAAAATATAGAGATATGAGTATTGGTCCATATCACTCAGGCTTAATGCAACCAAAGCAGTAACGTTTTATCTTGTAAAGGATATTATTGTCCAAACTGTGGGAAATGAGGGTTTCAAACACTGCTTAAAGGGGACATATCATGCTAAATCCACTTTTTTAGCCCTTAAATGCATTTTGATGTATATTTAGATTGTTTAGAAGCACAGAAAAGTTCAAATTAATCTCTTCAGGTGCTCCGTTGATATCTTTACGTATATTCTGTTTTGGTCATATTTTTCAATCTGTTTCGATTTTTCGATTCTCTATTACGTTTTTTGAACAATTACGTCAGCGGAACTGCCAAATTAGGACATCGACTCCAGGCCCAACACTTCGAGCAATCCGCCATTTTTATTTCTCGCTTTTATTTTGTAGTCCAAGCTCCAGGATGCAGAAGTTACGAGAGGATAAGTCAAAATGTTTGGTTGTTGGATGTAGTAACCCACACGCTTCATTACACCGTCTCCCAGCATCAGAACCTTTTCAAAGTGCCTGGTTGAGTTTTATTTTTCACAGAAATGTACCCACATCTGTGGGTAAGGTCATTTTTGTGTGAGCGAAGCACTTCAAGGATGACTGCTTCAGCAACCTCTGCCAGTATAGAGAAGGATTTGCCAAAAGACTTTGTCTGATAGAGGGTTCAATTCCTTCTATCTTTGGAGACGACGAACAGAGCACTTCAGTAAGCTGTAAATAACGCTAAAAAGTGTGATAAGACGTCCCTGTCATTGTTTTGTTAGCATTAGCAGTTGCACCGTCTTCATATGTTAGCGCTGTGTGCTCGTTTTAGATCCTTGATGATATGGCCTACGTGATTTAATTTAAGTCTAAAGTTTTCATTAGTCATTTCATTTTGCCGTTTTTGTCTCCGAAAAGAATATTAAAATGCATTTCGTGACGTTAGCTTGGCGCTAGCGTTAGCTCGGTGCTTGTGTTAGCTCACTTGTTAGAGTTTTGCAGGTTCATCATCTTCATTTTCATCTCGCTCCGCAGGGTCAGACTCTGGCTGGAACATGTAAAGCTGGATGGACAAGTCTTCCGTTGTTGACATTGTGTAAATAACGTGTGAATAAACTTTTTCTGCACCGCTACATAGCCATATCTCTTCTATCAAACTACAAAAATGGCCGAGCAGGGTGGAGTTGAACCTGGAGAGGGGGCGGGGTATGAAGTGTCTCATTTGCATTTAAAGAGACCGCACCAAAACGAGTTGCTCTCAGAAGAATGGGGTAGAAAAGGGGTCTGTGTAGCTATAATAATGAGGAATTCAGACCCAAGCAGTGCAGTTCCGCTTTATATAGACCACAACTGTATGATTTATATCTAAAAAGGAAGGATTTAAAACCATGATATGTCTCCTTTAAAGTAGGATTTTATTTACATGTGTGTTACCTCAATAACAAATGAAAATCACTAGACTGATCAATAAACTGATGATGTGTTTCTAATGCTACACTACTTTAGTTAAAAATACTGTGACTAAAATAACATGTCAGCCTTTTTGTTTATGTTAATTGTACTTGAAACCAGTTTGATGAATCACTTACATACATTTTTTTAAAAGTCTGAAAATTACCCTGACAAATGATCTTTTATCCCTTTTTTCCATTTAGGGTGTTGATTTTAGGTAGAACAATTGATTTGTTTTATTAGTAAATAACTTTAAAATAGTCTAAATGTTCAGAATAAAAAAAATTGTGATAAAATCGCCCAACCCTACCTCAACTGTATACAGATTGAGGTACAAATACTCAAAACACTTGCAGATACATATTCAATGCATATTTTAGATGCAACATGATCAAAGTGATAAAACAGTTAAGTTTGGAGATATTATGTATAGCATATTAATTTGCCTTTTTTTCAGCAGAGTAACATCTATAAATAATTTACATTTTATTATTTAAATCTGAGATCCAGGAGGAACCTGGTGCCTCATAGCTAAACAATAAAAGTGAATACAGCATCAAACTTTTGTCTCACTGAAACTTTTCATAATTACACAATGGGGGCTGGTGAAGTGTATTTCTTCAGTTGAAGCACAAAATATGCTACATGTCACTCAAACATATGTAAGCTCAAACAGAATTTACTGAAGCAGTGCAAACTGTGTGGCTCTGTGTGTAGGAATGGATTCTAAGTAGTAAGTTTGTCCACATGTTAAGGGTGAAACGATTAGTCAAAGTTTGAAGTGTTTGTATAAATTAAAATGAGACCTTATGAAGTAGGAAAAAGACGATTACTGACACAAACACTATAACCAACCTGAATTATTTACTCAGATGATAAAATATGGGAAAACAGTCTGCAGTTTTTATCCCATTTTAAAACTCCGTGTTAATGCAAACAAAGCCACACAAACACAAAGCCAGTGGACTTTCTACAGGCAGTTATCCCGTATGTTGCAACTCCAAAGCAGCCTTGTAGCTTGGAAAGGAAAGGAATGGGTCCTGTACCAGTCAGGCGCGCTGCTGCCATGGCGATGAAGCACACTGAGTCTTGAATGCAGTTTGGGTGATTTAACAAAACAGTTTCTTTTACAGCTAACACACACTGGATGGATTCTTGTACACAGTACTGGAAATCAAGACCAGGCAAAGTGAAGCTCAGCAGTCAACATAAAATCCAGCTACCCAGCTCTCCTACACGCCTTTTGAAATAGCCGCCCTCTACCACCTGTCATGTGACCCCACCTCCCGTGTGTTATCACAGCAACCAATCACAGTATCACACACACACAAATATCCTACATTATGGCTTCTACACCATAAGATGTCATCAGTCCCATGATCCTTTGCAGAATTCAAGGTGGCTGAACACAGAGTATTAAAGTGCTTGTAAAGCTCAACATTAAAAGGAAATAAATTGAAAATGATGCATAATACAGCACTTTCTTCAGCACAGACCTGCTATACGTACATTTAAAAGCTTTGGCGGCAAAACTGTATAAACAGTGGAGGACCTTTAAAGGAAAGTTTTCAAAAGTTTTCTTCTTGTCCATTCTAAAAGATTAATCAGTACAAATGTCACAAGGCACACACACGCACACACAATTTTTTGAATTATTATTTTTGAAATACACATCACAACACAAATATCAAATAACTATATCCTACACTTAAACTTGCTGAAATATAAATCTAGTTCAAATAAAATGCAGTATATAAATATCTAAGGTGGATCACTAGTCACTTTGTCACTAATCCTGGCTACTCTGTATTAATTACACACTTTAATAAACATGATCACAATCTAATTCTAGAAATAAAAATGTCTCTGGGGTCGCTGGACAAATAAAACATGACCCGCCGTATGGTAAAAACGCACTACGCTGCAAACTTTCCTAGTTATGACTGCTGTTGTTTATATAGCAGTTAAATTATTTGATCCTTTTATTTTATTTAAAGTATTTTGACCCATACTGTGAAGCTAATTGCCACTACAAAAGGGTCCATTATCAGACTAAATCTGCCTAATGAAGTTTTTGCTGATACTGCAGTTAGTTAAAGCAGTCACGTGAGGGCAGTGTTAGGCTGAAAGGTGTCCACCTCTCTAAGTGCAGTGCAGTGATTTGGGCTTGACATTGATCCCAGTGGATGAACTACAGGGGTTTAGAGGAGTGATCCATAACAATAACTAACTGACTGAAGTGTTTGAAGGTTAAACTTTCAACTGAAAACAAAGTCTATCATTTGATATGAATAAGCACAGTGAGTTAGAACAGATGAAAATCTTTAAATGTCACAATGGATGCAGGACCAGTAGATCAAACCAGGGATCTGTTGCCTACCTTGTTGTCTGCATTTTCCTCACAGTGTCTTGATTAGTGTGTGTTAAAAAACTTGGTTCTCTTACCTCACTGTCAGTGGTGGCCTGGCTCTCTCCTCGCACAGTGCTGGTGCTAATGGTGTCTCTGCTCCGTGGAGGCTTCCAGGTACGTTCCCCACTGGCTCGATTGTAGTAGAAATGCCTCCCACTAAGGTCTTTGTGGGTCTCCCAGTCACCCAGGATGTGGAGCGGAGAGCCTGAGGGCACAGGCGGTAGACTAGACTGGGAGATCTTCAGCTCCTGTAGGTTGGTATAGACTGGTGAGTCTGAGTGGCCCAGCCCCATAGGTGAGGTTGTCTGATGGACGAGAAGAGATAAGGTTCAAAGATTACAAAGTCTGTTTTTTATCATCACTGTAAATGTGTAAATGTATTCCTCTTGGTGTCACTGTAGCACATTAGTCATTTAACTCACTCTCTAGATGTACCTGCCTGAGAAAAGTGTGAAATTAATTTTGGGATATGGACTAAAATGGCAATGTACGATGTAAATCTTGATATTTTTTACTCAAAGTCCTATCATTAAAGACAATGCTGGGTTACATTTGCTGAAGCAAAATGTCACACAGGCGCATTTATTAATAAACAGCTGCACAATGTGTGTCACTTTTGGCTTTTTCTCCTATTAAGGGATATCACGTGTGAGTGAGATCTGTAGTGTAGCTTGTTTAGAGGAAAGTGTAGGTTAGGACCCACTCAGAAATACATCCGACTGTTATTTTTTATGCCATTCTGAGAAGTAACAAAAGCAGCACTGCTAAAAATAAAAAAATAAAATAAAAAAAAGGTGTAAAATAAAAATATATCAATATAGGCAATATTGTAATATTCGATATCGCCAAAATAGAAAACTTGATGTATCTTGAATCTCAAAATATTGCCCGAGCCAGGCCTAGTTGGAAAAGTCATTGGTATTGACTGGGGATGTTACCAACCAACTATTTTCCATATCGACCAGTCGATTACACAGGCCCAGCACGCCCAGCAGAAAGCATTGTACCCACCCACTTGTGACAGAGGTAAACACCAGATTTTTTATGAAAAACAGTTTAATAGCTATTTTTTTGTTATTGTAAGTTTGCATTTATTATTTTTTATCATTAAAAACATAAAGAAACAATGGTGTTTATGTGTATGATTTTTATTTCACACAGCAACAGCTGAGTGAAAAGGAAGTGACGTCAATTTATTTAGCGCGTTAATTTTGAAGTCATCTACCTACCGGCATTAATTTCACCTAACAAGCTGAAAATATAGACTTGTACACAACAGTGACGCTAGTGAACATCAAACTGTATTAAAGACACTGTGCACAGAAAAAAAAGGCTTTGACACACTGAGATCTCAGCGCTCCTCCAGATACGGATGCTGCCAGTGACCGGAAACGCACAGTGTGCAAGAACCTCTGTGACTTCACAGTCGAGGAAACAGTTGGGCAGCCACAAGGTGAACTAGACAAAAAGCTTGAGTTTAAGAGGTTGTATTACAATGGTATTAATGCAGTGCAAGGTGAGATGGATGCACGTTTTGGAGAGCGCAGCACCTGCTGCTCTGAACCCAGACGTTGAGGATACTTTTCTGGATCCATCAAAGCTAACCCCTCCACTCATATTAGCTGGAAACAATGTGGTTGAAACTGAATATAAAGTGGCTGGTGAACTCCTGATGAGGAAGATGAGTGACATCCCAGTTCCCCACAAAGACGACAAATGGACAATCACCAACGTCCTCAGCACATTTACTTGTGCACTGAGTGTTTTAACAACTACTGCTGTTAAAACACTCAGTGTGAAAACTCGTTTTCACTCGTTTTCATGCAACACTTAAAAACGTGTTTTTGGAGCCCAGAAGCTGATTCAGCTTGCTTTTGAAAAAGAGTTAACTCTAGTTTAATTCTGAGTGGAAGGAAATGTTGATGAGGAGGTTCAATACTGAGAAATGTGGTCTCCTGATTTACTGACACGGGATGAACTAACTGGAGGGACGACGCCACAGTGTGTTGTGTAAGTTCCAATTAACAAATCAGTGTACCTCTGTAGTTCAGTTCAGTTTATTAGCCATTTGCTGTATGAAAACCACATTGGAAAAAAAATGTGCAAGGAGCAAAAAAATGCAGTCAACATTTAAAAAGACATTTCACAATAAAAACAAACAACCAACAATCATTCAATGCCACTAAAAATACTATAATGTAAAATACTGTTGTGGTGCTCATGTTTTCAGGTTCATAATCCACCCAATAACTGAGGAGTTCCGGGGGGGAACTTATTGTATTGAGAAGGGTGTTTCCACGGGGAAGTATTTTGGTGTTACACATGCTCACCCCTGTGTGTTAGTGTGGTGAATAAGAGCTGTTCTCATGGAAAATAAAGATCGTTCTATGTTCTATGCTGAACACTCCACCTCCGACTCCCTTTCTTCGGCTCCACACTGGTGACCCCGACATTCCAGGTCCTGAAGAAGTTTCCAGGACCGTAGCAAACATGAATAACAATGATAGTTTCGTGAGATTACCGGAGTTCTGGGAGTGCAACGTTAGAGCGTGGTTCGCCCACGTGGAAGCTCACTTTGCCTGCCGTGGCATCGCGGAGGATGAAAGAAGATACTACCATGTGGTGGCGGCGCTCGGAAGCTCCACAACCTCCAGGTTGGTGGATTTCATCTCTAATCCTCCCGTCCAAGACAAGTACGTGACGTTCAAAGCCCATCTCATTAAGACTTTTGAACTGTCCCTCAAAGAGAGAGCATGTCAGTTGTTCGCCATTTAAGGCCTGGGGGACAGCAAACCGTCACAATTAATGGAAAGGATGTTAAATCTGCTTGGAGGGGAGCAACCCAATTTCTTTTTATAGAAATGTTCCTACGCCACATGCCTCCTCGTGTTCAGACTGCCTTAGCCAATACCAGCATTACAGAGCCACGTGCACTGGCTACCGTTTTTTCCTGGCCACGCAGCAGCCTTTCCCTGACACACTGGCCCCGGCATTCAGCCTGTCCACCCCCAACAGAGCTACACGGACAGCTCATGCCGCAGCGGAGCCCGATCGCCGTGGGATTTCGGGGCTGTGCATCTACCATGCAAAGTTCGGAGACAAAGCCAAGAAGTGCCGCCCCCCATGCAGCTTCAAGCCGGGGGGAAACGAAAGGGCTGGCGCTCAGTAGTGGCCCTGAACGTCAGCAGCTCCAGCAGGCTACTCTTCATCAAAGACATTGTCTCTGGTTGCAAGTTCCTCTGCGACACAGGCGCCCAGAGGAGCATCGTTCCTGCATCGAGGACAGATCTTGGCGGGGGGTCGTGGGCCACCGTTAGCATCCGCTAATGGTAGCCCCATCCGCTCTTATGGCACGCGGAGCGTTGAGCTGTGTTTCGGAGGACAGAGGTTCAAGTGGTGTTTCGTAGCTGCTGATGTTGCTTTTCCCCTCTTGGGGGCAGACTTCCTCTGCGCCGGCGGTCTCCTGGTGGATGTAAAAAACAACCGGTTAGTCGACGCATTAACTTTCTCCTCTCTCCCATGCTCCCGAGGTGTTGCTGCCTATGACGGGTTTTCAGCCTCCTTGTCAGAGGAGGATGTACATCTCCGCCAACTCGCCGAGTTCCCAGAGTTAACATCGCCCACATTCTCGGTGCCTGCAGTCAGACATGGGGTGGAGCACCATGTCGTTACCAAAGGCCCACCGACTTACGCCAGGGCGCGGCGTCTCAATCCGGTCAAACTCGCAGCGGCGAAGGCTGAATTTGCTCACATGGAGCAGCTGGGCATCATCCGCCGCTCTGACAGCCCGTGGGCGGCCCCTCTGCACATCGTCCCTAAACCCAATGGCGGTTGGCGCCCATGTGGGGACTACCGCCGCCTCAATGACAAGACTGTGCCCGACCACTACCCGGTCCCCCACATACAGGATTTTTCGGCACCCCTGTCTGGCAAGTGGGTTTTCTCTAAGGTGGACCTAGTTTGTGGATATCATCAGGTTCCGGTGCACCCAGCGGACATTCCCAAGACGGCACTCATCACCCCCTTCGGGTTGTTCGAGTACCTGCGCATGCCGTTCGGGCTTAAGAATGCTGCTCAATCCTTCCAACGGTTGATGAACTCTGTTCTCCGGGACATGCCATGGATTTTCATGTACTTGGATGACATTCTGATTGCCAGCGCCTCTGAGGTTGAACATCTCACCCACCGGCGGGCCCTCTTCATGAGGCTCAGCGAGCACGGGCTGATCGTCAATCCGGCAAAGTGTGTTTTCGGTCGCTCTGCCGTGGACTTTCTCGGGCACCGCGTCACAGAGGATGGGGCGGTCCCCCTCGCGTCGAAAGTGGAGGCGGTTGTAGCTTTTCCACGTCCGCAGTCTGCACGGTCACTTAGAGAGTTCCTCGGTATGGTGACCTTTTACCACCACTTCATACCGTGGGCTGCCCACATCATGCGACTATTGTATGAGGCTCTTAAGGGTAAATCCCCTGGTCAGGCAATCGACTGGACTGAGGAAAAGGATCTAGCGTTCAGAGACGTCAAGACGGCACTAGCACAGGCGACGCTGTTGGCTCACCCGTCCCCGTCGGCCCCGATCGCCATCACTACGGACGCGTCGGACTACGCAGTCGGCGCCGTTCACGAGCAGTGGGTGGGGGGCGCCTGGCAACCGCTTGCCTTTTTTAGCAGACAACTGACTGCCAGGGAACGCAAGTACAGCGCGTTTGACAGGGAGCTCCTCGCGCTTTGGCTCGCGGTACGGCACTTCCGTTTTTTGCTTGAGGGTCGGGAGTTTACAGCGTTTGTGGATCACAAACCCCTGACATTCGCTATGTCCAAGGTGGCGGAGCCGTGGTCCGCACGCCAGCAGGCGTACATCTCGGAGTTTACCACTGACGTACGTCACGTTGCCGGCAAGTCGAACGTGGTAGCAGACTGCCTCTCCAGGGTCATGCTAGGGACGGTTCAGTTGGGGCTCAATTACGTCCACATGGCAAAAGACCAGATCTCTGACTCCAGTGTGTTGGCCCTTAAAGACTCAGGCTCCGGGCTACACCTGGCGGAGGAACCCTTCGGCGACGCGGGCGCGGTGCTCCTGTGTGACACGTCCACTGGCAGGCGTGGGTAGCTCGGTTTGCCACCCCGGCTGACATTTCCTCTGACCGCGGTTCGCAGTTCACTTCCGAGCTATGGAATGTTGTGGCGGAGAGTTTGGGGGTCAAGCTCCATCGTACCACCACGTATCACCCCCAGGCCAACGGCCTCTGCGAAAGGTTTCATCGCTCCGTGAAAGCTGCTCTCCGGGCCTCCCTCACGGACTGTGGGTGGGTTGATAGGCTTCCGTGGGTCATGCTGGGCCTCAGAACAGCGCACAAGGAAGATCTCCAGTCCTCGTCGGCTGAGTTGGTGTACAGGCAGCCGTTGCGGGTTCCGGGGGATTTCTTGCCTAGCGCTACCGCTCCCTGGTCGGCGTCGGTCCAACGTGCCTCTCTGCAGGGTAAATGGTAAATGGTAAATGGACTTGATTTTATATAGCGCTTTATCACCACACTGAAACAGTCTCAAAGCGCTTTACATATCAGCTCATTCACCCATTCACTCTCACATTCACACACCAGTGGGACAGGACTGCCATGCAAGGCGCTAGTCGACCACTGGGAGCAACTTAGGGTTCAGTGTCTTGCCCAAGGACACTTCGACACATAGTCAGGTACTGGGATCGAACCCCCAACCTCTCGATCAGAAGACGACCCACTACCACCTGAGCCACGGTCGCCCTAGGGTATTGCTAAGACTTTCGCCCCGGTGCCTACTTCTCAGCACTGCACGCCTGTGTCTAGGGTCCCGGCGGAGCTGCATTCGGCGAGTCATGTGTTCATTCGATATGAAGTGCATTGTGCTCCGTTTCAGCCCCCGTACGACGGCCCCTTCCGGGTCCTGGATCACGGGGTTAAGCATTTGGTGGTGAATATAGGTGGCAGGCCGAAGCGTGTTTCGGTGGACCGCGTTAAGGCTGCTCACCTGGACTTAAGCCTCCCGGTGGAGTTGGCGCAGCCCCCGCGGCGGGGACGCCCTCCCGCGGTGTCTCGTTCGTATGATCGCCCTGCAGTGTTCCCTGACGCGCCCCCCCTCAACCCTGTGGCTGCTGAGTTGGACTCGCCGGCGTCACTTCCCCTTTCCTTCGGTGTGCGGAGTCGTAGAGGCCGGCTCGTTGTGCCTCCTCGACACAGTGATTTCGTGTATGGGTGAATTCTGGAGGGGCTCATGTGGTGCTCCAATAAAGATTGGAGTTCTATGCTGAACACTCCACCTCCGACTCCCTTTCTTCGGCTCCACACTGTACAATAAAGAATGACAAAAATACTATAGGGTATATATCTGAGCCCATTTTATTGAGTATGGAATTGTGACCACTGACCAGTGATGCTAAAAAAAATGTAAAAAGTAGACTAATAATAATTGTGCCCATCTATGCTTTTCACATTCTGATGGGTCTGCAATTACATATGGTTTTATACGTTTAAACAAACTATTCTACAAATTCAACACATAATGTCTATCTGGACTTTTGTCATTTAAAAATGTTTTTTCAAATATTGCACGTACATTTATTCACATGCTGCTGTTGGTTTCATTAAGTCACTGAAAAAAAACACAGTATGTGATGTGAATGAATGGCTTCCCTCATGAAAAGGTATAAAATAGTTATAAATTAGGAACCTTTGTAATGTTTAAAATCTAATTTCCACCGGGTCCGGTGCGGTGCGTATCTGCTCCTTTCCAGATGCGGTAGTCCGGTGTCCTCCACCAGATATACGCAGGGCTTCTATTTCTGACGGACACTGGAGCACGACAAATGAAGCTAAACAGGAAATTATGCACGTATTCCGCAATAAAATATCGGGTTACTTTTCAAAATAAAACACTTCAGATTATATTTCAAGTAAATACATCACCAAGATGTCATAATGTGTAAAAACAAAATCACATTCACTATATTCCTCTCATAGTGTAACTGCACTGATATATATAGATATAGATTTAGTTCATGTTTTATTGGTGCAGTTTTATCTCTGCCCTGTTGGCTGTTGCTAAAAAATGTGGCTATGACAAATCCAGAGTCCAACCTTCTTGTTCTCCTTCGTTAGGAACACTGACTTGTTTATCTGTTTATTGTTGCGTTTATAACACATACATTTAACTGCGTTCTCACGCGATTATATAAATATCGTGAGAACTGCTCTGTCTCATGACGTCACAGTCAGTCAACCGGAGCGCACCGTGGCACACTCAAAACGCAAACGGTGTGGATTACCGGACGGTGGACAGCGAGGAAAAATTGTGCAGGACTGTTTGGCTAAACACACTCTAGTGCTACCAGTCTAGACTGGGAAATGAATAAAGGTACAAATAAAGCACCACATGTATCTGACTAAACCATTTGGATCCCACAGCCAAGTATTCATTTCCTTATACAGTATATTGACAATAATACAGCATTAATTTTAAAGGATTTTTTTTGGGTGTTGCATGCATAGTTCTTATTTTTCCATGTGTGACCATCACCAACCCTTCATGTGGAAGAAAAGTCAACTTTATTAGCAGAGAACATGTAGTCAAAGAGGGCAGTGTAACGGCACAGTTAAAGGCAAAGAATAAGGAGACGGATAGTCCTGTTAAAGTAATTTTCAAGCTGTTGCAAAATGTTTTACATTTCAAAAGGTTTCACAATTCATGTAATTGGAAAGCTACATGCACCCCCGTGTTACATATGTAGAGGTGGGAGAAAAAAATTGATTCTTAGATGTATCGAGATTCGGAGGACGACGATTCTGAATCGATTCTTTAATTTCCAGTAATCAAAAATCTAAATTTTAGAGGCCGTTTTAAAGTCTGAACAAAAAGGCGAAACAAAAAGGCCGCAGAACTGTGGCGTGCAGCGCGTTTCCAGAGGGACACTTTAAAGAACACACACAACAAGGAAGCATGGACGTGCGAGAGTTAAGACCAGCCCCATGCAGCTTAAAATCTGATGTTTCTTTAATGTTCATGGTGGAAGTGAACTGGACAAGAGCCACGCTGTATGTAAGCTCTGTTATACTAAAATTAAGTACTTTGGGAACACAACGAACATGAGAAGCCCTATAGCACCCGGAGTGGGAGTACCTCTGCTAACCAGAGAACAATCGAACAAGTCACAACAAAGCTTCCACCCTCTTCGGAAAAGGTAAAGTGGATTAACAAGTCGACTGCAACATTTATTGCTCAGGATTTACGTCCTTACTCGGTTGTGGAAAACAAGGGCTTTCGTACGCTGCTGCATACTTGGAGCCGAGATATACCATCTCTTCTTGATGGTACTTTACTGATACGGCCATCCCAAGCTTTACAACCAACCAAAACTGCTATCCGACCCGCTTTCTGCAGCGATGCTATGACTTCTGTGACATGTGATGCGTGGACATCTTATAACCGCGCACTTTATCTCTAATGACTGGAAGCTTATGTCATACGTCATTTTTATTTTTTTTTCAATTGAAGTTATGTTACAAGGAAGGCTGCTACTCCCTTTGTTTCAAAAACTTGCACATTTTCAGTTCACATACTTCTTCCATTAGTGTAATAAAGGAAAATGAATGGTAATGTACTGTATCTCTTTTTTTCTAACTACAAATATATATTTTTATACAGTGCGTGGACACAGTGACTACAACAGATATTTTGTGAATAAAACATGCATCAAAATACATTAATAATCAATTTAGAATCGAATCGAAGCCCCTTAAATCGTCATCGAAACGTGAGATGCCTAAAGATTCCCACCCTTATATCACTGTATACACAGAATGGTATACTTACATACTCCGTGTTAATAATGTTATTATGGTGGATATCAAGTTGAACTCTTACATGCGTATTAGAGGCTCCAACAGCATACGTGTCACATCACTGATCCCAACAACTGATTTAATTTAATTTGACAAGTTTTGCTCTCTGACCCTGAAATAGCATAAAGCCTGTCTGAAAATGGATGGATGGATGAATGGATGGAGATTTTGCTGTCTACCACATAGACGTGAATGTGTCAGTATTGTGCTTCACCAGGATAGGGTTGCATAACAGGCTTGTGTAATTGGATTAGATGATAGGATGTTTGAGACTCTGGCAGCAGAGCAGATGAGAGTGACGGGAGCAGCAGCATTTGTTGCTATGGTGACACACAGCCAATAAGGTGGCTCAGCACAGTTGAGGGGAGGTCAAATGTTGTGTTTAGTGACGGAGGTGACACATCAATCTCCCTCTGTCACACACTCCACCGCACCTCCTGTCCCTCTGCTCCAGGAGGAACGATGGGGAGGCTGTTTCTGCTGAGGTTTGGGCTCCATATGACCAGATTAACCTACATTTCTGCATGGCTGGACAACTGGAGGACGGTTGGCCCACTTCATTTACGCCAGAAACCATCATCACTGCAAAGTTGAGGCATTTCACCTACTACCCAATATATTTTTTTCTTTCTCTCTCTCTGTGTAAAATTATCAGACATAGGAAGGCCTCCAGTAATCTTTACGCTCATGTACATATTTGCTGAGCGGGCACTGAACCAATGTGCTGCTCTTTATTCAAAGTGCTTAAACATCAGCTGAAAACAACTTTTTCAGTATACCAATTTTGCATACTTTCTAAATTATTATTCCCCGCCACAAAATGTGGAAAGGGGATATAGGTTTGAGCTCCGTCCGTCCGTCCAAGTCAAAGGGGACCGCTTTTCTTAGAAACCGTTTAAGATAGGATAACCAAATTTGGTATGTGGCTTCAGGGTATCGATAATGAGAACTAATCTGACGAGGGACGTTGATGACTATCTTAGTAATAAAATAGATACAACAAGAAGACAGACTTCCTGTTTAACTATATGCAAGTTCAACAAATAAAATACTGACACACTGGGTATTTCATAATACTTCGACACTTAGATACTCTGTGTTATCGAAACGTATCGGGAGTTGAGTGAATTGTTACAATTCACTCAACTCCCGATACGTTTCGATTCACGATACTGGGTTCACGATACAATTCTCTCACAATGTATTTTACAAAATGGGAATATAGACAATTTTTTGGGGAAAAAAACTAAAAAATACTGTACTATTTTCCTTTTATGTTTAATTGTCAAAATAATCCCTTGATAAACTATTCAAAACAATGCAATTTAACTAACAATAAATCTTGAATGAAATAAATAAAGGAATAATATCAATCAATCAATCAATCAATCAATCAATCTTTTATTTGTATAGCGCCAAATCATAACCAATGGTATCTCAAGACACTTTACAGTAGAGCAGTCTTAAGGACGGACTCTTCATTTTATGGATACACACATATGCATATATATACGTATATACACATACATATGTATCCCACACCCAACATGAATTCATCATGGCGGCAAGGAAAACCTTCTGTTAAGCAGCAGGAACCTTGTGTGGATCCCATTGCTTTGATGAACAGCCATCCACGTTATGCTGTGTTGGGTGTGTGCAGAGGAAAGGGTGGAGACAGAGTTGTTGAGACTCTGTAACTCCACACTGAAGATCCCACGGACCTGCAAGACAAAAGCCAGAAGGAGTACAGGAGCAAAAACACAAGGGAAGAAGCAGACATAGAGGGAGTGTTAGAGAGAGGAATGGGTCCCTCTCCGGTCCCTCTCTAACCTAAATGACCTCTCTCTTAACGCCCTCTCCAACCTCTCTCCAACCGAGCATGCCAGACCCCCCCACCGGCAGTCTATGCCTATTGCATCCTAACTATGAGCTATGAGCTGGTTCCTAACTGAAAGCTTTACCAAAGAAGAATGTTTTGAGCCTAACCTTAAAGGTAGAGAGGGTGTCTGCCCCCCGAACCGTGGTTGGTGGTTGGTTAATACAAATGAAGAAGACTATTAATTTAAATTCTAGTTAAATTCTGGTTCTGTAGTAAACAATGCAAAACTACATAATAGTTCCTTTGCTTTTTAAAAGTGCAACTGAAAATGTATTTTGTGCCTTAACAATTGGACAAAACAGTCAATGCATTGTATTTACATCAGATATTTGTTTGGACCAGCAGAGGGCGCTGGTAACCTAGATATCCTTGCAGTGAAGTAGAGAAGCTATGCTAGCAGAAAGAGCTAATAGAAAAACGTGACTTTTACAGATATTCACGTAATATTACAGATATTCTTTCGGTGCTAAAGGGGTAAAGACTCATTTCTGAACATGTTTAAGAGTAGATGGCGGCCAGAAAGAAAGTAGTAGCAGATTCCGCCCGCCACCTACACTTTTAGACGAGAAGGACATATAGCGCCCTCGGTTGTTTAAAAAAGTACTGTGACTCAATTTTCAGAGTATCTATGTGAACTGTGATACCTATGAATCGATTTTTAACTGCCTTACGATTAATTGTTACATCCCTAGTTATTAATAATGTTATTATGGTGCTTGACCAAAATCAAGTTGAACACTTTAAACCTATCCAGCAACAGATTTCACAAAAAGAGTATTTCTAGTTCCAACATATGCACAGTCACTAGAACTTGAGCGAGTAACTGTCGGGCTGATTTTGTCATGTCACAGATGAATAAACATCGGTTAATATATGACCGATGTTGAACCAATTCTGTCGCGCAAAACTTCTCCGTGCATCACAGCAGTTCTGACATTGCTGAAGTCATTCACTGTTATTTAAAGCATTCCGTGTTTTAAAAAGCAGTATTGAAGATTTTAAAACGGTAAATTTTGTGATCAATATACTGGCTTTCTTTAACTATTCACACCTAATTCACACTTCTTTGTTATTGATTTGGGTCAATCAGCTGCACGTTGAAGTAAAACACATACAGGACCAATTGTTTCACTGTAGTGACACTCGTCATCATCAACTCATCTGATGAAGGAAATACGAGCACAGTGCGGCTACTAAAAATGAAACTGTAAATAGACGCTGCAGCTGATCTATGATCAACTCTACTGAAGCCAAATGTGTAACTATGAATGTGAGTGAAATTAAAGCAGGCCGTTAGGAGGATGTTAAAGAGTTAACTATATCTATGAATAACTCAAAACGCTCTCGTCACATAAGCAACTATTAGTCCCATGGTCACCATTAATATAAGATAACATCCCACCTCACTTCGTAGTTAACTGTTACCAGGGCTCATAAATTCACAAGGTCTATGTTACAATAATTTAGAATTTTATTTATTTATTATCTTTACAGTTTGACTACTGTTATTATATTATATTTACAGACTCGTGTGCCTGTTCTTAATATTGTTTACACTCATGTAGACAACTTAACATTTATTTGTTACTAATTAAAGTTTTTATATTTAATTTAGCAGTGTTCTGCAGCTTTGTCTTTGTATCATATTTAAGTATTATAAGAACATGTGTATATCAATGTTCTTCTTTCATATATAGATTTATCCATTATCAGCCAGTTATCAAACAATCAACAATCAGCATCAGCCCCAAAAATCATGATATGGTCGGGATCGATACAATATATATCTATGATATACATCGCAATATCAATAATTACACAATTCACCTTTACAAGTACAAAAAGGTAAGAAATACAATGTATTTATTTTTTAAAACCTGCGAGATCAAGAAATTCAAGTACCAATATCAAAAACAAGTGCTATGTTTATTAAAACTATCAAATTCTATTTTTCAAAAGTTTTTTTTTACATTTGCTTCTACAACAGATTCTGATAAGTTCTTAAATTATTTTAAAAAGGAACTCCATGCATCTATTTAAGTGCCCAGTATGTTGTATGAAAATAAAGTGCAATAAACTTCCAAGCTAAAATGCATTAAGGAGTGAGATAGTTTAACATGGTTTATGTGATTCACTGACACCTAGTGACTGGGTGTTAACGTGCTATGCATATGTCAATGCAATAAAACGTGTTTTTTTTGGTTAAAACAAAAATCACAATTTGAAAAATTGATTTTGAAATGTTTTTTGAATGATACGACTATCACGCCGTAAAATATCGCAATATCTCACCGGATCCATTTTTACTTACGACCTTACTTTTAGACATGTACATTAGGATTCATTAAAGAACCTTTCTGCTTGCAAAGCCTAACTTTGTAAATGTATCGGAGCCAATATAATGTCAAACAGACCAGTTCATAAACTGGTTAGCTAAAAGTGTCAGTCATACAGCTTACTATTGAACACCATTGGTTTGACTTCTCCAGCGCAAGATGATGTGGACAATAGATTGAAGAACACAATGAGAAAGAGCAAAGGTTATAGAGCTGTACAGCACCAGTGGTTCACTCTTTAACGTAGAAACCATTCTCCCACGCCACCCCCCATCCCCACTCCAAACTGACCTCTAACAGATGGTTAGCTAAGCTTTGTGGTCCTTCAGGTATCCCCCCAGCAATGACTAAACAAAATAAGGGTTTTTCCTGTGCTGACAACAGTAAACATCCTTCATCCAGTCGTGTCACATTGCTTCAAAAAAAATCATTGTAGCAGCAAAGCTTTTAAAAATGGTTTTCTGTGTTTAGTTTTTGGCAGACACAAGGCTTAGCAGCATTCCTCCCTGGCTGCAGCTGACAGCTAAGCCCACAGTTAATGACTAATCCTGCCATAATACCTTCAGCATGATTGGTTTAAACTAATTACACAACAAACGATCCTGGCTTCTGAATGGCTGGCTGAATATGGAGGGGTGGAAGTAAAAGTTGACAGAATAGTCAACAAAAAGCCTGGATGACTTAAGTAATATGGTCACTCAGTTTCAGCATTAAGGGTTCTGACATGCTGTTCAGGAGCAAAACACATACTTTAAATGTAGGGCAGGGGTGTCAAACTCATTCTGGTTCAGGGGCCAAATACGGACCAATTTAATTTCTAATGGGCTGCAAATTATAGGCAGTAAAATGAGCAAATATATCATTCATGTGCCCTAGTTTGCAATTCCACGTATAATAGTATTTAAAGTATAGAAGGAAACAACAATAACAAGCAACAAATTACAGATTTTAGTCCCTGCAGGATCTTAACTTAAATTTCCTTGATATTGTGACCAATTTTTATTTAAATCGGGGAAGTGTTGGTGAATAATTTGATGAACATTTTGAGGAATAATGAGAAAATTCTAGGATTTTTGAAACATTTTGAGTACTTGCAATAATGAGATTAAAAATAACCATCATGTGATATAGGTGTGGGAATTGTGAGCCCTGGAGAAAAAATGGTGGTTTCATTAAATGTGTGTATTTGTAGGAACTGAGATGATCTACAACTGAATTAGCTGTACACAATGCGTCACTTTTACTTTCTCCTGTGGGTCGAATGGAGAGCTTTAAAAGAGGCGTTGGGTGTGACATGTGAACTAGGGTGACTAAACTTTGGATTTTGCCTGGACACGTTAACTTTTCACATCCGGTGTCTTTCGGTAGGTTTAAGAATTTATGGAAAAGTCTGTGTTTCCAACCAAACGTGAACTTTTGACTGCCAGCAACACAGTTAGGCACGCAAATTTTAAATTACTGTAACTCTGCCAGTATTCGCCCTATCAAAAAAATATTTACAGTATCTGAAAAGTGATTGGCTGAGCTGCGTTGTATAGCCCATCATAGGCCAGTGCCGGGTTATGTGTCTGAAAATGAGTATTTGTCTGATTGGCTGCAGCTCAACCAATCAGATAATACTATGACTCCAGCCAATTACAATTGTATGACTTAGTGTCATTACAGAGGAAAGCTGGTGCTGACATAGCCCCCTTCCACAAAGTCAGATTCTTAGTACCATACTCTGGCCTGCTTTACAAGAAAGTTTACCTTGCTTAACCTTTGGTATTATATATGATCTTTTGATAGATCTTGGAAATAAAATTTACTATAGGGACCTTTTAAAAAGAGCCAGGGTGATAATCATGATATCTTAAAGTAATGGGTCATTACAGCAGATAAATATATAAATATGTGCATTATCTTTGATACATGTCTGACCCACCATGGAGAGTAGAAAACTGCAGCGATGGCATCATCCTGTATGAGATTTGAAATGTGTTGCTCCTGCATATTCTAACCATATATCTAACCAAAAAATAAGATTATTGGGAGGAGTTTAGGAAAATAGTTGCTACCACGAGTTCCACAATGGATTAGTTGGGCTTAGAATATAAAAATTTAAGAAGCAAAAGTTGAATGAATGTACATAAAAAGATTGACAATTACAGCAAACATAGGAACGTGTTTCATGATCAAAGAAAAAGTGTGCGTTGGACTGTTGAGCGTCCTGCTGTCACAGTTAAAGATTGCTCCCCTTAGAGACATGAGCAAGTTAAACTGGGACTGTGACGAAACCAGATCCAGTTACAGCCTACACATTACGTGTGCCAAATATATCAGCAGTTAGCAGCAGTCAGAGCTGATGGATCAACATGTTCCGTAAAGATGTCTCACTAAATCCTCTGTACTGCTTCAAGCTAATGTTTCAGAAACTGATTTTACATGTTCCCAACACAGAACCTGGGCTCTGGCAGGGATTACTGGCAACTAGATGACTAAACTATGCAAATACTCAACATTATAGTATTTGAGTTTGTGTGAAGTTCTATTCCATATATTTGTCTTTTCCTTAACTGCGGACATTGTTGTTCACTGAAACGGCATCAGCCATGCCCTAGCATTTTTGGGCAGATAAAGAGACATCGGTAGTGGTAAAAGAAACATTTTAGTGTACAGAACAATATATATAGTTAGGAGTTTAACATTACTGATATAAAACAAAAAAAGCCCAAGTTGAGCCCTGAAAGTATGTGATACTAGAGCAAAACTGTATCTACAATACAGTTCTGTTTCTTTCATGTGTTATCAGACAAAGAGCAACACAGTTAATAGAGATAATATTTCATTTCATTACATCATAACTAATTGCACATTTGAGATAACTATACAATTCCAACCCATCATATACTGTATATGCATTATATTCATACCAGTCAAGTATCCCGTTTTGGCCGGGAAACTCCCATATTTTACCCCTCTTTCCCGCCATCTTCCCATATTAGTATTTTCCCATAAATATCCCGTGATTTAATGTAATAAATAAAAGATGCCTTACTAAACTGAATGCCGTCACTAGCCTCATGAGAACTGACACCTGAAATGGCCTGAGTGACAGTTCTCGCAAGATTAGTGACGACAGCGTCAACAAACCCGGAAACAACTCAGAACAGAGATGATGAATGAAGACGTCCTGGTGATTAAAACTAAGAACTGGTGTAAATACGTTGTGAATGGGACACAGAGTTTATCTTCATAAAGACCATCAGGATGTGACACAGTTACACGTTCTGTTAGATTAATAACTGAGATTTTAACGTCTACCACAGAGGAAGTCACTATAAAAAAATCAGCCAATCACAAGCGCCACAAATATACACTCCTTTATAAAGTGTTAAAGAATGTAAAGTCTGTAATAAATGTGTCTAATAAGTCATTAGTGAATACCAGAGAACCACATGAGTGAAAATGAGAAATTATAATAAAATATATAATTAAAATAAAATGTTAATGTCTAACTTAAAGACAAGCAATGTGAAATTAATAATAAATATGCAATGTGTTGACTTGTATATGAACTGTAAGTATATTAATATATATAATATATATATAATTTAGGAATTAGGGCTGGGCAATATATTGAGATTCAAGATGTATCAAGTTTTTTATTTTGGCGATATAGAAAACTATATTATTTCATATATATATATTATAGCTTAATATGTATCAAAATACTAGTGTTAGGAGTCGCTGCTTTTACTTCTCAGAACAACATGTAAAGCATTTTGCATCAGCAAATTTAACCCAGAATTGTCTTTCTGGTCAGACTTTAATAAAATTATCTAGATTTATATCATTTATCACCATTTTGAGAAAATATATTGAGATATAAGTTTTGGTCCATATTGTCCAGCCCTGGTAGGAATGTTCACAGCATTTTAATGTTAATAAAGGTCAATCTACCAGATTATAATCACATAATTGTATTTAGTAAGTGGTTGACAAGTGGGTATTTTAGATTTCTTGTACATCTATCTTAAAATATAAGGGATACTGGAGCTTGGTTGAGCGGGTGGGACGGCTCGTAGTGGGCACTTGAAAATTTCCCTTATTTTCAAATTCAAAACTTGACAGGTATGATTATATTTAGTTAGTTTGTCTTTTTAACATGGCAATTAAAGATACTATACTTTTTGTGAAGTGCTGCCTGATTTTCATAATACCAAGGAATTTCATCATTAAGTAATGTCTTGTCCAAAGTGTGCAAAGAAAATACTGGCAGTAAAAATATCCTCACAAAATATTGGTGTATGATCATTTCCTCTGGTTACACTGTTTTGCAGTGTTATATTAAAGCACTACAGATGTGTTTTTGAGTGTTTTAGATGAAGCAACAGAAAAAAACGTTGATCGACAACAAAGAACCATGTTGAGTGATGCTGACCCCAAGTTTAATGTGATGCTGAGGAAAAAACTGCTTCTGGCAGCAACCATGGAGTGAATCTATCCTGGAGCATATCTGTGATGAAGAATGTTTCACATTCTCTCCTAAATGTTGTGTAGGTTTGAAAGGCCACGACTGAAAAGAACACTCACAGCTGCTGATGCAAAATAAGGCTTGGAAAATGATCAAATCTGAAAAACTGGTTTACTCCATTCTTCATGTAGCACTCAATGTACAACTTGAGCATCAGAGAATATACGAATGTGGATAAATTAAATGCTTTTGCTAGTCTCTCTTTAAATGAGACTTTAAGAAAAAGGGTATGACAGAACAGTATGTTGCTCTGTATTTATATTAGTATACTAATGGCCTGCACTGCATGTAGAAGCTGCTGACTAAATAGTCTATACTGAGCTGGTTGTGTTCCATATTGTCTGTGAAGTAAGATATTTTACATCAAAGGGGTACTTTTTTTATTACATTTATTAATTTATTATTAATTGCAATTTTAGAGTAAATTAAATTGTAGTTAAACAGATTTTTTGCTAAATAATTGTAATTTAATTATAATTAAGTCCTGATAATTGACTTTGTAATTTTGATTGACAAACATTCAAATAAAATTGTCAATTACATGCAAAATTGGGGAAAATCTTAAGTTATTGAGTTAAATTATTACGCATACAATTAAAATGCAAAAAAAGCATTATTTTTACAGTCCCTTGTATTGTAAATTCAACGCTTTCATTTATTTTAAAGAGCACTTTTAAAATAGATTTGTTTTTAGCTTTAAAATTTTTATTAGTTTCAGAAGTAAATAATAGTTTATGTATCAGTTTAAAAAATCCGTGTCAGTTCCAGGTTACAATGTGTCACCAGCCAATGATTAACATTTTGTGCATCATAAGCGAAAATGTAAAGACTTACTTGTCATTTAATAAGTTATTCACATAAGGTCCATGAGACACCAGAATGTTTTTATAAAATCTAATGTCTATAATTAACAAAAATGTCAGGAAACACCAATAAAAGGATTCATTTCTTAGTTGCTGCAGACACACAATAAAGTAGAAATGAGTGTACTGAGATTATGAGAAGCAGTGCAAAGCATTAACAAAAACAGTGGCTGAGTATCATTTGTTTTATGAATGCAGGGGAACAACAGGAACATTGTAGACTGACATCACAGTGGTTCCAGAGAGAAAGGAAAAGAAGAACGGTGAGCTGCAGTGAGTTTTCTCTGCAGCCCCTCCTCTTTTTAGAGTCAAGTGCAGCATTTGTGCCAAAGGGAAACATGGTCTTCAAGGTAAAAGCTGCAAGCACAGACGTGTCACATCGGCCAAAATCAGCCTGCTCACTCACTGTTATCGTCTGCATGCACGCTCTACTGGACATGCTGTACTCAGCCTGTAGCTAGGTGAAGGTCACATGCTCTGTGATGCTGAGAGAAAACCCAACACAAGCAACAGCTGCACGTCACCCATATGTTATTCATCTAGAATTCTTTGCAGCAGTTGATGCTGTTGCTAAAATGCAAGTGATGATGGTACTACAAAAGCCACAACATGCATGATTTTTATTTGGCCCCTGAACTAAAATGAGTTTGAAACCCATGGAATAGACATAAATGCCTTCGGAAAGTGATCTTAACCCGTCAGAAGACTGGTCTATACATAGACCATCTACCACCAGACAACTAAGAAAGAAAAAATAATCTGATTTATTTAAATTTCTATGTTTTTGTAATTTTATTTTGAAAACTGCCCACTTCAGCTTTTGTGTTCACAACTCCTTATCTTAACTGCACTTGAATAAACACAATGAGGAAGAGAGGAGCATAAATTCCACAGGGGAGCATCGTACATGAGACATGACCCATAAAACAATATTTTTGTCAAAATAAAATCAAACCTCAAGCAGAAGCTTTACGTTTCATTGCAGTCTGCTTGGATTGTTACAGTTTTGATTGATTGGTTGATAATAATTGAATATAAGGCTGTTTGAAAGACACAATGACTTATTTTTAATAAATACTCAATTGGTTGAATGGATATGATTAAATATTGGAAGAAGCCAACAAACTTTCTTTAAGTACAGTAATGTGAGCAGTTATATATTTTAAAAAGGTCAAAGTCAAATGAACCCACAATTATATTCTAAAAATAATCAGATCTGCTCTCATTCACAGGCTTTACAATGTGGCATGTGATGCTTTACAAGGATGTTATTTATTTTAGAGTTGTTGAAACCAAGAAACCAAAGTATATCCATCTTTATAGTTTCATCTACAACACATCTACAAATTTGGAAGGTCTGTCAATTTTTTTGTTTTAGTCAGAAATGAAAAATAAGAAAATTAAAAACGTGTGTTTCTTTAATGCCATTCTTGAGAGGCCAGATAAACTTTCACTTGTCACATGATGAAACTGACAGTAGAAAAAAATTAAGAGTAAAGTACAAAATGAAATGCAAATGGTGCCTGTTGTCTTTGGGGATCCATTGTCAGAGACCATGCAAAGAACTGAATCACTCACATCAAAGGATGCTGTACTAGTTTGTCTATGCTAAGTAGTCTATGACTTTCACCTGTAGACACACTTATTACAGCTTTATATAGAAAATTCTCGTAACAGCTACTCACAATATAATGTGGGCTCCTTAGGTACGAAAACATGGTCCACCAAACAAAAGCAGCACCGGGACCACTCTTCATCTAAACTGTGGTCAGACGGTGGATATGAGCCATCAGCTGCTAATTAAAGGATCTTAACAGATCTATTTAGAGCACTGGAGTTAGCCTTAAATAACAGCACTCATTAGCCGATTGACCTGGACGCCTCAGATACTACTTAAAAAAAAAAAAAAAAAACATTTATTTGGAATATAAAATATGAACAAGATTTCCCTTTACAAATATACATCAAGAAATGCTGCATGTTGAAATCCCCACCCTCTAAAGAGTTTGACTACTTTGGAGGTACACATGGAGGACAGAGATAAGAAATGACACAAAAAACATAGCGGAATCAATAATAAAAAAAATTATATTTATTAAATGATAAGGATACTTTACATGATACTTTAAGAATAACCACATTGAAATAGTCATAAAAAGGTGTCCAAAAGAAACATTTAGTGATTGTGTAAACAAACATTCTAAAAAACCTTGTGTCAACAACAATCTTGCAATGTTATTATGTCAGCCCCGCTGTTCATTTGAAACAGTCCCTTACTGTACGTACTTCCACTAAGTAACTAACGATTAACCTAAATATAGTCATAGTATTGTAATATCTTACATGTGATCTCACAGGCTCTGGTTTCAACACAACAGCAAAAGTCTGGCGTCTTCACTCAGTAATTTCCTGTAGGAATCATAACATCAGATGTTTAACAAACTTTTTTAACAAGTTAAATCTGGTGGTCTCAGCCTTACACAACAATGTTGCTTGATTAAGTTGTTTTTTGAAGAGAAAAGCTACAATTTTGTTCAAACATCCAGAATTGTAGCCACCTAATAACATTTGTAAGTTCGTAAATCCATCAAGATTTCAGCGAGATAAGAGTATTTAAGTTTGTGCAGTACGACATCTAGATTTTATTATATGATATTTATGGTTCATATGCCCAAACCACAGAGACAGACACTGGACTCCAGTCAATTCAGCCCTGAAATGTTAAAAATTATTCCGTGATATCTTGCAATATTTCAGAGCACAATTATCTTAACGATCCCAAAAATTTTTAATCGAAATTTGTAATTCTTGATATTGTGATAAATCACGATGTATATCGTATTGTTTTTTTTTTGTTTTTTTCCAAAATATGTTTATCAGTTTTTTATATTAAAATACAATTAAATACACCCAGCGGCCTGTGAAGCAGCGGAGCCGCGGTGTCCGCCAGCGGAGGAGACATAAGCGGTGTTATCGGAAGCAGAAGCGGGAATGCCGAGCGGGGCTAGCAACCAAACTAAGTCTAAGTATTTTGTTTTCCTTGTCTTTCGCCTCCAAACAGGCTGGATAACAAGGGGGTGCACTTATTGCAAGTGCAATTTTGTTTGTTGAGAGAGACTTGATTAACCATTTCATTTATTGCTTTGGTTGTGTGTGGTTTTGCATTTGAAGAGCATTTTTTTGCTAACTGAGACTGAGTCCATTTTATTTTAATTGTTTGTTTTATTTGTTTAAAATATTTAAAAGTTCTTGACATTCCAATTAAAATGGTAAAAAATACTATTGAGAAATACAAGTTGATTGCATTTGAAAGGGTGTACTTGCATTTTTATGATGTTATCATTAATTAGTGGTTAATTTGGTCTAAAAAAAACATCAACAATAATATCGTTTATCAGCAATAATTTGTGGGACAATATATTATCCAGCAAAATCTGTTATCGGCCCAGGCCAACCGTAGCCTAACTCTAACCCTAAAAATTGTTGCAATATTGGGTTATAACCTAACCCTAAGACGCTACGCACCGGTGGTTGTCCGTACGGCAACCGTACAAATAGACACTTTCTAAAAAGAACCACCTCTCATAAACACTTGCACTCTTCTCTCTGTCCAGGAAATATCAAAGTAATAACCCAATTCAGATACTGGCACCCAATTGGCTGCCTCTGAGAGAATCCAATTGTGTGCACAACATAGGTTAAAATGTTAAAATCCTTAATAATTGCTTAATAGAATATGAACAATATTTATTCTATTTCTGTGGCTTTATCTCTCCAAAGTACGACATGCTGACATTCTCTACCCTCAACGACTGGTTTTCATCGACGAGACTAGATGCAGGAGGCCATAAAATCATAAACGATCAATGGTGTGGACCAGAGATGGGCAACTATCACAGCGAGCTGCAAAAACCAGATGATCTGATCTGAGGGTCATATTATCAAAATGAATGTCAGCATTTAGCATAATGAGCAATTTTACCTATTAATAAAGCAAAGTACAAATGTCTTTTTTTTAATTTTTTTTTTAAAGATGTTGTAAGATGACCATATATTAGCTGAGTGATTCTAGACTGGCAGTAATACTTTGAGTTTTTTTTTTTTTTTTTACCTTTTTTATCCTTTTGTAAACAGTTGAAAACCTTATTCACAGTTTACAGTCATATATTTTACTTTATTAAATATGATAAATTAAATTATATTTTCTCCCTTTTCTAAATATCATATCCTATCAATCCTGTGATACCAATGTATTGTATTGGATTTTGAAATCAGTGCGTCAGCCCACCCCTAACTTTCAATAATGCTGTGTGTCGTCTTGTGATATGAACATCTTAAGTCCAGCTTAACACTCAAGAGGAAGCTAAAGCTGATCAGCCAGCACGTTGCTGATTCCACCCACCCCCACTCCCAATTAATATTCACCCCTTTAACCTCCCTTCATCTGCACTGAAGGACTTTTCTTTTATCATTATAACAAAGATCTAATCGGAATAGAGCTTTTAAAGGTTTCATAGGCTATTTTAAGACAATATAACAGTTTTAATCATTAATGTTTATTGATTTAACTATGAAATTGTGGTGCAGAAATTTGGTTAAAAGCATTTTTTCAGTCTTTATCTACCTGACAAATAAATTATCTCCTCAGAGCAGTGCATACAGTAATATGCAACTATTGTCTTGTAGCTGTCCATGGATTGAAATCGTCACTTGCATTTTTGTGAAATTTGTCTGACTCATTTTTTACAATAAATAGTTTTTTTTCCACAAAGGATGTCCATTTTTAATTTTGTTTTTGACTCATGACAAACGCTACTAAGATTTGGATCAACCTGATTTTAGCCCATAGAATTAAACCAGAGAAATCGCACACGCTGTATTTAATAATAAACCCCTTTATAACACTACAGAGCACAGAGTATGTACACCTCTGTACATCCAACCTTTAAACACATACTCATTTGGCCATAATTAACTCTACTTAAGCTCCCACATGAATGCATACTTCCGACGGGCACTGTACTAGAATACTCATTTGGCCAGAAGTGCATCTGTTATTTTGGAGCAATTTTGTGTAGCAAAACGGTCAAAACGTTAATTTTATAATTACGGCTCCCTCCGTAAGAGCGCGGTATTGAGCGCGCTACTTCTGGTTCCGGGTTCAGGACATCACCATGTCGCAGTTTGTTTGGGTAAAAAAAAAAAAAAAAGGTCAATATTAAAAACGTTTTTGTACCGCTAAAAGTAATTTAAGTTAATATTTCATTGTTATTCTCGTGATTCCAAACTTCCTTTAAATCTCCGGTCACGGACTTCACTTCCTCCTTCGTCTCATGACTGAGCAGTGGCTGTGCTGACGGTCGTTAGTCGACCTTATCACAAACTATCTGGTTATTCAGACAGAGGAATGTAACGTTTTTGTGAGTCCACAACACGTCTCTACTTTGATTATTGTTTGTTCTGCGCAATGTTAAGTGTTCTTATATTATTCTATGTGCTAAGAAAGATGCTAGCAGCTACAATGTAAACACGCACGCACACGACTGATGCAGATCACACAGAGCCGTTTAAGAGAGAGTTGCTACTTTGATGTTGCAAAACGCACGCATGTGTGTGAAGATAACGCACGAAGCAGATGGATGTAGACACGCACGCACGTAGACAAATTATACAAAAAATGCACAAAAAGACAACTGAATACACATAATGACTTCAAAAACATACATTACAGAAAAATACAACAAAAATATGAAAATGGCTCAAAATACACAAAATAGAATATTTATACAAAAAATATGCAAAACTAAATATTCACACAAAATACACAAAATGACTCCTGAATCACACTACAATGGCAACAAAAACAATAATTATACAAAAAATGCACAAAAACACAACAGAAAGATACAAAAATACACGACTCAAAAAAAAAAAACATACATTACTGAAAAATACACCAAACACAAAAATATAAAAGTGAGTAAAAAAAAAAAGAACAAACATTTATCGTGCACATGTCCCATAAAATTAAACCAGGAAAATTGCACCCACATTTTGCACCCGCAATTATACCCCTTAGGCTCCCACGTGAATGCATACTTCTGACGGGCACTGTACTGGTCTATCTATACTACAATGACGGAAAGGTCTGTGTGTGTGTGTGTGTGTGTGTGTGTGTGTGTGTGTGTGTGTGTGTGTGTGTGTAGCGAATATCTCCCCGACGCAGTGCCCGAAGCTGTGTGACCACATGGAGCTGTATGACACAGCCTTTATAACCAGGACCGGACTAGGAAGAATTTGGCGTGGAGGAGGAGAATCAGCGAGAAGGTGGTAGTAGCAGGTAAAAGTTCTCTATGTAGTTTACATCTTTGAAAGTCGGCACTGAGCTAGGATAGCATTAGCCGCTAATCATACCGGCTTTTTTCGGCAACTCCTCGCTTCAGCAGGCAGTGAAACTCACAGAGTTGGATGTGTCACTGGTAGGGATGGGAACTTCTGGCACGATACGATACGCGATACAAAGTTCACGATAACGATTATCTCACAATATGACAATACTGCGATTATTGATATAATGGTCAGAAGTCAATCTGCGATAATCTATGACATAACAAGAAAAAAAAAGATAAAGTGAAAAAATACAATTTTTATTTTATATCTCTGAAAGACAATAAATTGAAAAAGTGTCCTATGAACAGTGACACTATTTTAGTGCAACATTTCTGTAAATAATGTACCAATGTAAATGAATAAGTATCTCCAACAGTGCTTTCTGTAAACAATAAAGAGGGTCTTTCTCACCAATGACACCATTATAGTGCAATATTCCAGTAAACAATATATTGGTTCCTTCAACAAACAGTGACAAAATCTATGTGAAGACCTACCTGCATATTTTAGTGAAAAAGCAGAAAAGGTTTTGGAAAACAAAAAAATAAATAAAAAATTTTAAAAATCTAGCATATCGATAATTGATGGTTCAAAAAAATATCGTGATATATCGCCGTATCGAGATAGTCACACTCCTAGTAACTGGTGGGCGGTGCGTCGCATGAAACGTGCATATGAAGTGAATGGGGACATTTTTTTAACATTTCGTGCGGCAGACGCGTCCGGTGCCGCAGAAGACCTGTCTGGCGTGAACGCAGCATACAGTGCACACGGAAAGCATTCACAGCGCTTATTCCAAAAGGGATTCAGGTCATTTTTTTCCTCAAAATTCTACACACTATACCCCATAATGACAACATGAAAAACATTTTTTTTAAATGTTTGCAAATTTATTAGAAATAAAGAATGAAAATATAACATGTATTCACAGTCTTTGCTCAGTACTTTGTTGTGGCACCTTTGGCAGCAATTACGGCCTCAAGTCTTTTGGAATATGAAGCCACAAGCTTGGCACATCAATCTGTGGCCACTTTGGCCCATTCCTCTTTACAGAACCTCTCGAGCTCCATCAGGTTGGATGGGGAGCGTCAGTGCACAGCCATTTTCAGATCCCTCCAGAGATGTTCAATGGGATTCAAGTCTGGGCTCTGGCTGGGCCACTCTAGGACATTCACAGAGTTGTCCTGAAGCCACTCCTTCGATATCTTGGCTGTGTGCTTAGGGTCGTTGTCCTGTTGAAAGATAAACCGTCGCCCCAGTCTGAGGTCAAGAGCGCTCTGGACCATCCCCACAGCATGATGCTGCCACCACCATGCTTCACTGTAAGGATGGTATTGGCCAGGTGATGAGCGGTACCTGGTGTCCTCCAAACATAACGCTTGGCATTCACAGCAAAGAGTTCAATCTTTGTCTCATCAGACCAGAGAATTTTGTTTCTCATGGTCTGAGAGTCTTTCAGGTGCCTTTTGGCAAACTCCAGGCGGGCTGCCATGTGCCTTTTACTAAGGAGTGGCTTCCGTCTGGCCACTCTACCAGACTGATTGGTGGAGTGCTGTAGCGATGGTCGTCCTGCTGGAAGGTTCTCCTCTCTCCACAGAGGAACCCTGGAGCTCTGTCAGAGTGACCATCGGGTTGTTAGTCACCTCCCTCACTAAAGCCCTTCTTCCCCGATCACTCAGTTTAGAGAGACGGCCAGCTCTAGCTAGAGTCCTGGTGGTTCCAAACTTCTTCCATTTACGGATGATGGAGGCCACTGTGCTCATTGGGACCTTTAAAGCAGCAGAATTTTTTCTGTACCCTTCCCCAGACCTGTGCCTTGAGACAATCCTGTCTCTGAGGTCTACAGACAATTCCTTCGACTTCATGCTTGTTCTGTGGTCTGACATACATTGTTAACTGTGGGACCTTATATACAGTTGTGTGCGAAAGTCAGGGCACCCCTTTAAAAACAGCATATTTTATATATTTAAAAAGTTATATTCATATTTACTGTCTCTCTGGTATATGGGAAAAAAAACAATATTGTCAGGAAACATTAATGCATAGTTACATTTTATTTTATAAATTGAACAAAATTACAAAAATGAAAAACATAATTTTGGCATGTGCAAAAGTCGGGGCACCCTACAGCATCAGTACCTTCAGTACTTAGTAACACCCCCTCTGGCAGATATCACAGCTTGTAAACGCTTCTTATAGCCAACAACAAGTCTCTGGACGCGCACGCACACACACAGTATTTATAATAAAAATATACTAAATGAGTAAAATAAAGCAAAAACTAAACAATATTTATACAAAAAATACACAAAGTGATTCCAGAATCACTACAATGGCAACAAAAACAATAATTATACAAATAATGCAAAAAAACACAACAGAAAGATACAAAAATACACATAATGACTCCAAAAAACATATAATACAGAAAAAACACCAAACAAAAAATATAAAAGTGAGTAAAAACAAACACATTTATCATGCTCATATCCCAAATGACTCCAGAGGGGTATTCCATAAAGGAGGGTTAACAAACTCTGTCTATCCATAAACTCTGGGTCAACATACCCCGCGATGGGAAACTCTGGGTATCGGATTCCATTACAGCTGGTATGAAGTGGGTTAATCAACCCTCAGTATGTAAACCTTGGGTTACTTACGTGCACGCGCGCGATAAAAAGCCATCATCAATGGATCAAAGATGACTTGAGCTGCCATGACAACTACCCAGAAAATAGTGATTTATTCACCCTGATGGGTGAAATAAGTCGGAGTTTGAGGAATATGAGCCTGTTCTAAAGGTGTGTTCAGTCTTCAGTGATTATAGTGGCTTACATCACCCGTAATTAGTCACACTTTTTGGTCGCTTCATCACTTTATCGCTTCAGTGACGTGACGAGCGGTGAATAATATGAATAAAATGTGTCTGAGGAGACGTGTCAGCAGCATAGGACGTCTGCATAGAGAGCCCTCCTGTTACACTGGATATTAAGACACTGACTGCCGCTTGATATTGCATCATTTATATTGATTTTTAATGTAATATTATCGCCAGAGTCATTCAACGTCCTAAAAAATGTCATGAAAGAACACTGATGCGGGACACGAACCCGCGACCCGTCACTTTCAAGAGCAGCGTCACACTGTGCCATCATACCTTCAAGGAGACGCAAGTTACAGATTTAACTGTAGAACAATATAAAAAAACAATCGAGCCTTAAAAATGTATTAATTTAAATTGTCATCTCCTTTATAATATCTACAGGTTTGTATTCAGAGAACTTTACTACAGACGTCAGTAGATGTTTTAATGCAGATCAACCTCTCAGTGTCTTTAACTTAATGATCTGTATCCACAATGTTATAAAGAAAACTACCGTTTGCACAAAACAAAAACAAAAAAAACGTAAAGCAACACAACATTAGTAATGATGTGAACACGTCTGTGGTGTGTGATGTTATTAATGTGTTTCAGAGAAGAGTATTAAGGTTCATTAAAGTGTTCAGAAACGATGTTCAGGTGGGCGGAGCCAGGTAGAAACCCAGGGTTTCTTTGATAAAACCTGCCAGCGACCAGGTTTAGTTCACAGACAATGTTGCCATGGTAACATATTCAGAGAAGAACATACCTCGCGTTTAGGAATGGGATACTCAGAGTTTCCCTCATTTGAGCCTGAACATACTCAGAGTTAACAAAACATGATTTTTGTTTTTTAAAAAAAGGCAGCCGAATTGTAGACAATACTTTAATTTATTTACTCACTCATGTAGTTTGGAGCTTTACGTTTTGTTTTGCGCAGTTTTGTTAAATTAGTATAATAAAACACAACAAATGCACAAAAAGACAACTGAAAGAATAAAAAATACACATGACTCCAAAAAACATACATTACAGAAAAATACAACAAAAATATGAAAATGACTCAAATACACAAAACTAAATATTTATACTAAAAATACACAAAATAACAACAGAAATATACACAAATACACATATTGACTCCCAAAAACATACATTACAGAAAAATACACCAAACAAAAAAATATAAAAGTGAGTTAAAAAAAAACAACAAACACATTTATCATGTTCATGTCCCATAGAATTAAACCGGGGAAATCGCACACGCTGTTTTATTTTGCACCCGCAAATAAACCCTTTAATAACACTACAGAGCACAGAGTATGTACACCTCTTTGTACATCCAACCTTCAACACATACTCATTTGGCCATAATTAACTCTACTTATGCTCCCACATGAATGCATACTTCTGACGGGAACTGTATCTATTTCACTGCACAGCTCTCTTCCGGTGCATGCCAGCTGAGTTTGACCCTAATCTTGCTCCTGTGGACTTCTCTTTTGAGGAAAAATATTTTTTTTACTGTTCCTTATTTGGCGATGATGTCGTTTCAAAACGTTAGTTTGACCGTACGCTATTTAGACCGGACGGACCTCACCCGGAAGTGATTGACGGCAATAGCTGCTGTGTTGAAAGTTACAAATTTCTCTTCAGCGGGTGTGTGAGAATGAAAAAACATATTACAGAAAAATACACCAAACGACAACAAAAACATGAAAATGTCTCATAATACACTACCTTCAGCCTAGTGTTTTATGAGTCATTTTCTGGCTAACACAGAGCTAACAAGATGGCGCCAGCATGTACCGGCTGCCGTCTGCCCGCTCTGCTAGAACTTTTGTTTGTAGCTGCACTGATCAGTTTCCTGTGCAAAAACATCACTGCGCTGATAGTTTACGACTGTCAGGCACTTATTCTTCTTAATCGTTCACATGATGTACAGTATGTCTGGGCTTCAACTCTAAGGATCAAACTTCCAGACTTCCTCCTTACTTGGCATCAGTACCTGACTTCCTGCTGCGCTCACCTGTCCTCCGGAGGAAGCGTGCCAAAAAACGGGGTAAACGTGGTGGAGTCCTGTTGAGGATAAAGGCGTTATGGAGGTCAAACCCCGGGACTGATCCTGGACGCTAGTTAACATATGGATTACGATGGATTCAGCCCGTGGCTCCAGTGCATCTGGTCTCCGGCTTGCGTCACCTGCCGCTCCGCAGATGCCGTCACCGGCATCAGGGTGTGGATCACGGGTGGCTTCGTCCGCTGCTCCACAGCTCTACACAGGCCAACAAGGAAGTGACTCTACGCCTCGGCTTGCAGAATGCTAGATCGCTAGCCAACAAATCTCACCTCCCGAAGGACCTTTTTATGTCCCGCGGGTTGGATCTGATGTACATAACGGAAACATGGCAACGGGAAGATGACTACGTTCATCTTAATGAGCTGTGCCCTACGGACTGCTCCGTGTTTGGAACTCCACGGCTTACACGACGTGGAGGAGGATTAGCGCTCGTATACTGAGACGCTTTCAGCTGCAGACTGTTGGACATGAACACGTTCAACTCCTTCGAGCTCCAGATGTGTAAGGTTGGAAATGAACACTCTTTACTGTGTTTTATTCTACCGACCTCCTGGTCCTGCTCGTTTATTCAAAGATGAATTCTCTGAGTTTATGTGATCTATTGTTAAGCTGGAGAGTGTATTAATCCTTGGTGATTTAATGTTGATAATTCGTCCTGTCCTATGGCAGCTGAACTGACGTCTCTAATGGACTCTTTTCACTTTGTGCAACATGTGTCAGGTCCAACACGCACTAAAGGTCATACTTTAGATTTGGTCTTTTCTTTTGGTGTAATGATTGACCATCTAGGTATTGAAGACTTACAAATAAGCGACCATTGCTGTATCATATTTAATCTGTCAATCACACTGGTACAGACTACTTCTAATGTGAAAAAGCGGAGACGTATTCTTAATGAAGCAGCAATCAGTGGATTTTCTGCCTCTTTCGATCCAACTACATTTGCTAATTGTGATGATGATGACACTTTTATGACAAACCTCAATAGCCATTGTCTGTCTGTTTTGGACACAGTAGCACCAGCTAAAAATACTCCAGGCTCTAATAAGAAACCTTGTCCGTGGATGAATGAAGCTATTTTTAGCTTTAGGAGAAGCTGGCGGAAAGTGGAACGGTTGTGGAAAACTACTAAACTAGAGGTGCACAGACTCTAGAAAAGATAATGGAGCTAAATGAATTAATAAAGTGTGCCCGCTCTGCTTATTTCACTAATCTTGTTTTGCAAAATAAGACAAACCCCAAGGTTTTGTTCAATACTATTGAAAATCTTGTTGCACCCTCACCGTCCCATGTGCCTGTACACACACAGGAGGACTGCAACATTTTTTTTTAATGTCTTTGTAAATAAAGTACAAGACATCAGGGCTAGCATCACTCCTGGCTTGGTTAGCTTGTGCACTACAGTAGCCCCTGTGAGCTCATGGTCCTCCTTCACTCCTGTCAGCCTACAGGATGTTCAAGTTTTAGTAGGAAAGATGAAACCCTCATCGAGCACTGTAGACATTGTTCCTACTTCTCTGCTTTTAAATGTTTTTGATGTTGTTGGTCCTTGGGTGGTGAAATTGATAAACCTCTCACTTTTATCTGGCTCTGTCCCCAGCTTCTTTAAACATGCGATAATAAACCCCATTCTTAAAAAACCCAATCTTGATCCGGGGGAGCCTATAAACTACCGGCTCATATCTAAGCTTCCCTTCATGTCTAAAATCATGGAGAAAATGGTTGCTAAGCAGCTACCCTCATACATGGAACAGCATGATATTTATGACAAATATCAATCTGGTTTTAGATCAATCCACTCCACTGAAACTGCTCTTCTGAAAGTTTGTAGTGACGTGATGATGGCCGCTGACTCTGGTCGTTACACAGTTTTAGTTTTACTTGATCCGACAGCTGCCTTTGATACAGTAGATCACAGTATACTGGTTGATCGACTCAAATCTGAGATGGGGTTTTCTGGTACTGTTCTCCAGTGGTTTACCTCTTACATTAATGGAAGAACCTTTAATGTTGCTATTAACGATGTTATGTCTAATATGTCCAACCTTTCATGTGGAGTAGCCCAGGGCTCTGTTCTGGGGCCTGTTTTGTTTTTATTGTATCTGATGCCTCTTGGTCAGTTGATCCGTGGTTTTAAAAATGTGTCTTATCATTTTTATGCTGATGATATCCAGTTGTACTGCTCCTTTAATGACTCAGTTTCACTTTTTTATCAGAGTTCTTAGATTGTATATCCTGTATCAAAAACTGGTTGTCATCAAATTATCTCCAGATAAATTCAAACAAAACAAACTCTGATCATTGCTCCTGATAAAAAAGATCCCTCTCATTAAAAACTCTCTTGGTGATCTGGGCTCATCTGTTAAAACCAGCCTCAGAAACCTCGGGGTTGTTTTTGATCAGTCCATGTCTTTGGAGGGACATTGTCGTCAATTGACTAAAAACTGTTTTTACCACCTGAGAAATAGCTCTAATGTGAGGCATCTATTATCAAAATCAGATCTGGAACTGGTCATACACGCATTTATATCATCTCGTATTGACTTTTGTAATTCTGTTTTTACTTGTTTTAATAAGTCGACCCTAAACAAATAAAATAAATAATACATTTTATTTGTAATGCACTTTACATTTGATTCCAAATCTCAAAGTGCTAAACAGACTCCAGATCGTTCAGAACGCTGCTGCCAGACTTTTAACTGGTGCTTCTAGAACATCCCACATCACCCCATTCTTGCTACTCTGCACTGGCTTCCAGTTAAGTTTTGCATAGAATATAAAATTTTAGTTCTCACGTTCCGAGCATTACATGGTCAGGCCCCTAAATACATCTCGGACTTGTTGTGCCCCTACTCATCAGGGCGATGCCTTCGGTCTTCAGGTCAGGGTCTCCTAAAGACCCCAAAAACTAAATTTAAAACCAGAGGAGACCTGGCGTTCCAGGCTGTAGCTCCCAGACTCTGGAATAACCTGCACCAGTCTCTCAGGGAGCTCAACTGTGTGGACACTTTTAAAAAACTGCTGAAGACTTCACTTTACACAAAAGCTTTTAGTTACTGGATTTTAATTTTAATTTTTCCTTTAATGTTGCTGTTCTTATGATGTTTGCACTCTTGTTTTATTATTCTATTGTGTTGCACTTGTACCACAACTCTGTACAGCACTTTCTGATTTTATCTGCAAAAAGAGCTTTATAAATAAACTTATACTTACTTATACAAAAAACACACTAAAATGACATATTACAGAAAAATACACCAAACGACAATAAAAATATGAAAGTGACTCAAAATACACTAAACTAATACACTAAAATGACAACAGAAATGCACAAAACTACACCAAAAAAACAAACTAAAATACACAAAATTACTCCAGAATCACACTAAAATGGCAACAAAAAACAAAAATGATACAAAAAATTCACAGAGACAACAGAAAGATAAAAAAATACACATAATGATGACTTAAACAAACATTACAGAAAAATACAACAAAAATATGAAAATGGCTCACAATACACAAAACTAAATATTTATACTAAAAATACATAAAACTAAATATTTTCACAAAAAATACACAAAATGACTCCTGAATCACACTACAATGGCAACAAAACAATAATTATACAAAAAATGCACAAAAACACAACAGAAAGATACAAAAATACACATGACCCGAAAAACATACATTTAAAAAAAAAAAAACAGCAAACATTTATGCACAAAAAGGCAACAAAAAGATACATAAATACACATGACTCCAAAAAACATGTTACAGGAAAATACACCAAACAAAAAAAAGTGATGATGAAGTCATGCACATGTCCCATAGAATTAAACCAGGAAAATTGGACCTGCAAATATACCCCCATGCTCCCACATGAATGCATACTTCCGACGGGCACTGTACTAGTTTTTAATAAATATGCCAAAAATCTCAAACAAGCGTTTTTAAGTTGTCATTATGGGGTATTATGTGTAGAATTTTTGAGGAAAAAAGTGAATTTAATCCCTTTTGGAATGAGGCTGTAACATGATGAAATGTGGGAAAAGCGAAGCTGTGAATACTTTCCATATGCACTGTAAGCCATCATATCTGCCCTTATTGAGGAAAATGTGTTCAAGTCATTTTTTTTTTTTTTTAGACAAAATACATTAAAGCTCAATAAAACTGAAAATAATAAACCTGATAACGCCTGATAAGTACAAACTGTTGATAATGTTACAGCTTTGATTGTGCTTGCTGCAATATGATTTATAGTTATTAATAAATGCATTTTTTCTTTATTATTGTTTTTATTGCTTGAGAATCCTTTTTCAATTGTAAAATATTTTACCTTTTGTAGAGTAATTTAGTCGTGGTTTGCACCATTACTGTTAAATTCTGTTTATACATTTATTGTTTTGTTTTAATTAAAAAAAATCTATAAAAAGAACATCTGATTAACATAATATAAGCCAAAAACAATTTTAAGTTTTATATTTCTCCTTCCTACTGACAATGTACAGAACTATATACAACCCAATTACAATTCAGTGAGATTTTGGTACTTTCATCGTGAAACACTATGTGTCCAGGTAAAACAAGATGAGTAATGATACTGATTAACGTTCCCCCAGATAAGCATTATTATTGTGAAGATGTTTATTAATATCCTTATTGCACTTTCTTCAAGATTCAGCCTTGCTTAAAGAAGTGAAAAAACTTTAAACCATGTGTGAGTAGACTTGGGAGTGAAAATGGAGTCAATTTAAGACTGAAAAATGAGGAAGGTTAACTGGGAAAGAAAGAGACAGAGAAGGGAGAGATGAAGGAGAGAGCAGACCATATGAACAAAAATAATTTTAAGAACATGTCTTAAGGAGGCCCACCTCCTCCATGTTAGCACATCAAGAGTGTGCCACTATGTGTGTGTGTCTACAAAGGAATGTGAAGTATGCAGTGGAACCAAGCGGGGGCCTCCTTTTTAGTCAGCCGCTGCTGGTGTTCAGTGAACAAGAGATGATGCAAAGTAGATGTTACCAGCTCCCATCTGGTATACCTTCTTGTATAGAAGGCAGGTATGGTAAAAAGCAAACAAAAGCCTCTGCTACACAGCAGAGAGGCCAGAAAGCCCTCGCATGATTGTTGCAAAGAACACGTTGGAACAATTGTCTGAATACTGTAGAAGTAGGAGCCTCCCAGGACAGAGAAGTGAGTGTGACACTCCCAGCTCCCACCTCACCAAGAACAATGCTAGCATTCTGTTTCCTGTGGGAGCGTAGTCCTGTCTCTGTACAATAAAGACACAATTCACTGCAGAAAATCGGCACAGTGCACTACAAGTGTAAGAAAGCCATTTCATGAGTGCCATAACTGAACATCAAGTTCTTCTCTGGACTTTGGTTTAATGATCTTTACAAATCTAAAAAGAAAAGAAAAGAGGGGCTCTGGATGAAATTATATTGCTTTCCAGCCATTTGATGGTCAATGGAATAACTCGTCGTAATTTTCCAGAAAGGCATAGAAGCCACAAAAGCTGAAACAAAAACCACCTTATCTGGGACCCTAAGTTCAAGAGCTGGTCATGGTGTAGCTTTGTACCTCCATTAGAGATTGTCCAGGGCCATAATCCCTATACCTGAACCATTACAAAGTTTGTCTACCCTCTGCCAGGTTTTCTTATTATTTAAAGTAGATGTGAGTGTCAGTAATAATTTGTCAGTGGTGTAAGGAACTTCTTTTATTGGATTAATTTGCCAATCTGTCGACAGACCAGTCACGTGAATCAGACGTCATGGCCCGGTCAGCTATGGCGGTAAGCTTAGCATTAGCAGCTAATGACTCTCAGCCCAGCCCTTGAGAATACTGGGTTTTAAGTCATGATTCTGCTCTAGGCTGCCCTTTGGCAGCAGATTAAGGTGCTTAAATCTATGCATGCAACAAGACTACATATTTGTTTTGAAAATAAGAATTTGTGTTCAAGAGGAGTAGCTGTTGTTTATAACGTGGAAATGATCGCATAACCATTGGATAGCCTCATCCCCATGTGTCCATTGGCACAATGTTTTAGCAACCTTTCCAGGAAATTAAACTTTGAGGGTTGTCACCACAGTGGAGCATGCATTTCCTCCTTCACTGCATCCATGAACCTCCTCACTGGTCCTTTCTCTTCTCCTCTTGCCATGCAGTTACAGCCTTAGCATTCTTTTTCATGTTTTTGGATGAGCAGTGGAGGCCAAAAATCACACCAGGCAGGAAAAGTCATTTTGTGGGTGGTTTAATTACTAAGACATTGACGGCGAGAGGTTTCATCTACACATGATGACTGATGCTTCATTGCTGAGTCACAGTTTTTATGAAGTTACATGTCAAGATACTTATTAAACGGTAAAATGCGTGTGAAACATTTTCCAAATATCACTCACAGCTTTTCTGCCGTGGTCAATCACCTGTCTATAGGACAGAAGGTCTAAGTACCCTCTGATGTGCTGATTCATTAGGTCTCAGTGCAACCATCTCCAAACAATACAACATGGGTGCTCTTGTTACATTCTAGTAGACGTTCGCCTTCAAACTAGCTGGGACTTTTCAGCCACAGATCACTCCTGACACTCATCAAACATCCAGTCTGCACTGCCTGTACTCTTCTTTAGCTCTATATCACTCCTTTCCTTTTACAGCTTTGGAGAACTAAACCAAATACTCAAAGTCATCCCTAATTACAGTATTACTGTCTACCTTCACATTCTCAAACATATACCCTGTTTCACTCATGCTCACCTTCATTACTCTAATGCAAACCTCCACCTTTAGGATCTCTTCAACCTGTAACCCCTCAATAAAAATAACTTAGCCAACTGCAATGAATGCAAAAGAAAGTTTAGTTGTTGTCAGAGATGCTTGGCTTCAAATGCAAGAAATTGTGAGCTACACTTTGTCAAACTGTTGAATGAAACATGACTTGTTTTGGCTTGCTAGGTAATAGCTTTAGTTAAGCAAGCTCTTCCCCTAGAGGAAGACCAGTGTCTGAGTCCCCACTGTGTTTTACTCATCCGAGGAAAAGAAAAAACTAGCTGTCACACTACAGCAACCCTGCACGCTGAACCTCAGCGGGGATATGGGCACCTGTCACACTATCCCAGGTTAAAGAATGTAACAAACCTTTGCCTAAGCCTGTACCTCTGATAAAGAAATGGTGACACTATCATGTAAGAGAAGTTATCACTGAAGACCTGGAACCCGACAATGTAAACATTATATGAAAAGGATGCTTGGCAGCACCAAGTACCACCACCCACTCAGACATTTAAGACATGGAGCTTTAATGATGATCTTGTGTTACTTATCATCATAGTCCTGTGGACAGAGCGGTCTGAGAGCTACAACTGACCTTTGGATTCACTCAGAAAGAAGAAGACAGCTTCTGTATCTGGCCTGCTGTCCTGGACACCAGAAAATACACTTAGTAGAACATATACAGTACTTTATATGCCTACCGTTCATGTTTTGTCCCTGCCTCCTTCCTCCCTCTTTTTTCCAAGCTCATACACTGCCTGTGTGTTGGAGGGCCAATCTGGTATAGTGACACATAGAGCTGCAACTAACAATTACTTTTGTAGTCGACTAATCTATCAATCATTTTTTTGATTAGTCGATTAGTCACGGTTGTTTTTCTGTTTTGAAGCACATATTTTAGACTGTTTTTTAGTGCACCTGCTTAAATCCTTCCACGAGATAGTAACTCAGGGCCCAAGATAATTAACTCGGGGCCCGAGATATTCAGCAGTTTAAAGTAGAATGCTCGTTTACATTGCGTATTACGGTAAAGCCGTCAGAAGCCGACGGGAGCTTCATGGTGCTTTTAAGTACACCTCAAATCACACCAACAGTACTGCTTCAAAACAAACAAAAGCTAAAGTTCTGTCTCGCCTGGACGCGTGCACGGCATACAGTCACAAACATGAGACAACAAATGGCAGAAGCAGTGGGCCCGAGCAACAAGTCTGCTGCGGTGGCGTTGTCTGTGGCATCACTAATTTTGCTCAAAAAAAACAAACTCCAAAAGTCCCATTTGGAACTATTTTGGCTTTAAACAAGGCAGAGACGATAAAGCAATAGGAGATCTACTGTGCAGGCGCTGTCACCAAGCTATAGGAGCCAAAGGAGGGAACACTTTTTTTTTTTTCCCCGCACGGACTCATAGCAATCTTTTTTTATTTACAGAGATATTTACAATGTTAAAACAATATTTACAAATGATATACATACAAAGGAGGGATCACATCCAATCTCATTAAACACCAGTGACGTCACCCATAAAATACATACAAATAGTTTTTTTTTTCGAGAATCAGTTCCTGTTTATTGTATTTCATCTTCTATGGTTTATTATGTTGGAGAAGAAGAATTAAGTTTTTTTTGTTTTTTTTAAAGACTGGATTTGTTGATTATTTATTATTAGTTAAACAAAAATGACGTGCAAAGGAAACTGAATGATAATTTTTTTTAATTTACACCATCTAATTTCTAACGTCATTTATTCGTTTTTTTTTATTGCTTATATGCTTTTGTTCATTTGTTTACTCTTATCATGCACCAAAGAACACTATAAGTAATTAATAAGTATTTCTAACTTGTACAAATACATTGCAGTTCATAAAAATAATAATAAAAAAAGGCTTCAGTATCGCGATATTACACGGAACCGTGATACTTTGTCTGGTATAGTATCGTGGTTACTCATTTCAGTATCGTGACAACTCAATGAGATACAATTAAAAGATCTATATAAGTTGTACTGACATGGATTATTCTGACTGCTACTTCTTGATTTATTTATGTCATATAAAGATGTATGAAAGCAGCATTAATGTCTTTCATAGATTCATTCGGTTGTATGAATATACAACAAAAAAAAGTTACAATAATAATAGCATGTGCATGGGAGAGGTAGAAGCCAATAGGCTTACAAATAAAAAGCAGATATAATAGGATAAGGTTATAATATATTAGTTCCTGATCAAATATCCTTAAGCCTTGTAGTTATATTGATGTATTTAGTTTAATTTATAATATATACATTTATATCATATGATATAATATAGATTTCAACTGTTCTTCATAAGCAATGTGCTTTAAAAAAAAAAGTTGGTCCCAAATATTAGCTTCCAAAATCGGCTTTAGATATCGACCATTGGCTGAATTTATTTTATTTTGGTATCCGCATTGGCCTTTTAAAATCCCATATCGGTCAACCTCTATTAATTGCACCCAATTTTCCCTCAGGAATCAATGGCTTATTGAATTTGAGTAAAACCACATTCAATGGAAACAAGTTCAAAACGCAAATATACTTTGTCGACATTTAGAAACATCACTTTTATTGCAAAAATCTGTAATGGAAACCCAGCTACAGACATGGTCAAGGCAATGACATAACGGTCCCCGCGGCAGGCTGACTGGGGGTTCCAGACTGATCCTGAGCAGATATGACCTACTTTCAGTGACGTGCCGTGACCACTAGGGTTGGGTAGGCACGTTGCAAATCGAGACCACCAATGACAATTTCATGTTTCTGCTGGCAAGTGTTAATTCAATTAAAATCAATTTTATTTGTATAAAGCAATTTCCAACAAAGTCATCTCAATGCACTTATCAAAATATAAAATTCATAATAAGAAAGAAAAAACCCAACAAGATCCACATGAATAAGCATATAGCCATCTTACAAAATCAACATCATAAACACCATTAAAGAAACAAACAATTATTTATAATTATTTACAATTATTTTTAATTATCACTGTAGAAAGTACCAACAATGTTCTGATCTTACCTTTGCTGAAGCTCTGGTAGCTGAGGTGTTGATCTCCCATCTTTTAAAAGCTGTCGTTTTTCCTCAAAAAAAAGTTTCTCTATCAACTCTGGCACTGTCATCCTGACTGTAGTGTTATCCCGCCCACGAGCTAGAGAACGTAGCAGCAGCGGTCACGTGGCATCTATTCACTAATGTACTGTGAACTTACATATAGCATTTAGCATTGCGCGGTTACGTGCAAAGGCAGGTCTCTATGCTGCCTTTGCACATAAATGGTTGTCATCTTGGGGACCTGACTGCGCATGCGCAAACATGTAAAAACACGCAATGAGAATGGAGGCAAACGCGTGGCCTCCCTCTGCCTTACAGTGTTCCAGGAAAGAGCTATGAAACGCACAAAATGCGGACACTTTCAAACTTATAATATCAATTCACCCTTGGGTAGGCACTGCCTACTTTCTATTCAAGCCTGTCTCTCTTTGTTGGCTCCACAGTGCGGGAGGCTGCAGTAGAACAAAGTGGCTGCTTTAGCTTCCACTGGTTTCATCTCTTTGAATGTTTTCTACTTTAATCTAAGGGCACGGCATCCGTTTCCTGTCGTAATACAGAAGACACACTGCTGCTTACACAGATGTAGCAGATACTGTGGAGGTGGAAGGAACAAAACTGAATCTTATTTAAAAGTCTGGTTTTCTTTTGAAGACAACAAAAGCCTTCTTAAAAATCAGTGTAATAATGACATCTTTCTCACGACTACACCTGTGAAAAAGCAGCCAACAAAGCACAAGCACAATGGAAAGCCGTCATGGCTAAGCAGCTGTTGAGTAGAATTCATTATAACAGGGTTCTCATACTTTTTTCACAATGATTTTTCAAAACTTTTCCAAAATATTTTACAACAAATTTCATCATTGATTTGTTGCAACGTGCACTGACTGTGACTCAGAACCATTTGCTTCACCTGCAGAGCTGTGTCAATAAAGTCAATTATTCTTTTGCCGAGTAAGTCAACAGAGCAAGTTGAAAGCAGAGCAGAGGCGGAGAACGAAGTTCGGCTGAAGTTCTCAAATGTGCTCCCACACGTTTTTGAATAAAGGAGCTCAACAGCAGGTAAGTCACTACATTTGTTCTGTTTGGAAGAGACAAAACATATCGTTAGTCCCTCTGGTAGCTAGTCTGATGCTAACGTGTGTGCACAAATGTTTGTCTGACTTGCATGTGCTTGTTTGTGTGTCCGATATTTTTTTTTTAATTTTAGTTTAATCAGTTTTTAAATGTGCTTTATATATAAACTTAAATTGTACACAATGGTGGTTATAGTTTCAAGATTATTTTTTTTTACCTTAAGTGTGAGTGATAAACACTGGTCTGTACTGGAATGAGGCTGGATTAATTGCATTTAGACAGGAGTCTAAGGGACCATATTCTTTTAAGGTACTTGTACTCTCTCTATATATATATACAGTATATATATTTGACAGTGTATGTGTGCTCTTTGGGCAACAGTTTTAACTTGACTTAACCAATACTGCAAATAAAACTTTAATTATTAAGGGTGGGGGAAAAAAATGATTTATCACGATTTTTTGAGTGCCGATTTTAATAATTGATTCTGTTTTCCGGTAATGATTTTATTTTATTTTTATTGTATTTTTTATATTTTTGTGGGCGACCACTGGGTGGCGGTAATGCACCAACAAGTGAGTACAAACACGAGCGAGATTTGCAGCACGAAGAAGAGTTGTAGCAGACAAACCACCAAACCGTGATTAAACCTGCACCAGTACGATTTAATTTAAAAGTATGGACATACTTTTGATCGATTCCATGGCAAACAGATTTAGACACATGACAAAAGCTGTAATAAACTCTGCTCCTGACAAGTAGTGCATTGTGTAACAAAACAAACATTACTGCTCATCATGTCCATCACCATCTGGACATAAAGCTAGAGCGAGATAAGATAAGACACCCAGCAGCAGACCAACAAACCCTGGATGGGATATTGAATAAACTTATCCAGGTAGCATAGCCAAGCATGCTGATGAATAATTGACTAGTTTTGTATGAAGTAAAGATTGACAGTGACTTGAGATATTTGCAAAATGTTTTCAGGTCTTAGTGTCAATAATAAGTGTTTCTGCAACAAGCAGTGACTGAAATAACAGGTCATTTATTTTATATATTTAAAAAAAAAAAAAAAGACGTAACAGCAAAGGATAACAAAAGGTTACATGTATTGTTTTTTTATTTTGCATTAAGGCTGTACTTGAATTAACTTAACAGTAGCATAACCACCTTAGCATCTGCATTGCTTCACAGGTGCAGGAAAGTTGATGGTCTGTAGATGTTGCAGGAGGTGAAGTAGGAAGGTGCTGAGTCATTGCACAGCGTGATTTATTTTAGGCTAACAAATTGTTATAACTTGATTTTATTTGTCATTAATCATTAATAGTCTCTGTAAAAAATAACTTTATTTCAATTGTTTTTTTTTTAAAGCTATAGAGAGCCATTGCAAAAGAGTCAAAGGGCCACATTAGGCCCCAGAGCCGCAGGTTGCAGACCCCTGCCCTGGGAGAACCACAGCTGAACATCTGTCCTGGTGTCATAGTCCATCAGTTCTGGTCCCTCCATGCTGATTCTGATGAGCGTGTACGTTCTATTGCTGAGCTCAGCACTTTCTTCATTTTTACTGCTGCTCTCAATGTGAGCAGACTCAGTGAACGACTCGTTATGTCTGGCTCTGTTCATAGCGGACCGTGCGCACTCCAAAGGAGCACATTGGTGTTTATACTCGGCACATTCACAGTTGCAGGAGCATTAACCGCAGCCAAGGTGCATGAGTGTGCACGGTCTCCTCACCCGCAGTGCGGAGAGAGAGAAGTGCACTCTGTAGGACGTGACGAGGTGCTGAGCCGATCCGTCCAAAATAAGGTCGCCCATACGCACTCGCAAGGATGCGACCAGATAAAATTTTCACTCACACACCCTGAAAAAATACTCGCATATGTGACCACTTTGGTCGCAGTCTCGAGCCCTGCATTCAATTATATTTTATCCTTGCTGTCCAATCCTTTTCCTTGGAGGGCGGTGTGTGTTGCATCGTGGAGCTGATCAGCTGTGTGCTGCAGTGCGCACGTCAGCTGAAGCTTGTTAAATGAAACTCTGATAGACGTCAGACTTCTGTCCACACTGGTCAACTATTCTAACACCATGTCCAATGTAAAGCCACAGTTCGATCAAACTACAGAGTAAATAACAAGTGTTACTTGTTAATTCGCACGATCGTAAAGTTTGATCTTTGCAGTTATTGGCCAGGGAGACTCTGCTTCGTGGATGTACGCTCGAGTATGTTTGAGCCTGAGGTCTGCATAGGTGTGTGTGAGTGTGAATATTATGATGATCCACTGTCTTTTGTCTCATTTTCAATTCTATTCAAAAAAGCTTTATGGCATGACAAAAATATTTACATTGCCAAAGCAAGTGTGACATTGAACAATGTTTGTCACTGTGCTTCTGTTCTGTTCTGTTCTTCTGTCTTAAAGCTGTTGTATGTAGAATTGTGAGATTTTTTTTCATCTGTAAATTCAAAAATCAGATAACTCTTTTACATTTAGGAGTTAATGAAGACTAACACAAAATAGACAAGATCCACGCTGTATGTAAAGCCTGTTGAGCTTTACATACAGCGTGCTAAAGCGCGATAGAACAAAGTAATAGTAAACAAAGAGTGTAAATAAGTCATTTTAAAAAACTAGAGCTAACCTGCCTGTAGGTTGTGGAGGTAATGAGGTTTAAACCAATCAGAGTTCCTTTTAAAGGGGAAATATCATGCTAAATCCACTTTTTTAGCCCTTAAATGCATTTTGTTGTATATTTAGATTGTTTAGAAGTACAGAAAAGTTTAAATTAGTCTCTTCAGGTGCTCCGTTGATATCTTTATATTCTGTTTTGGTCATATGTTTCAATCTGTTTCGATTTTTCTATTCTCTATTACGTTTTTTGAACTATTACATCACAGTATTTGCAGCGGAACTGCCAAATTAGTACATCGACTCCAGGCCCAACACTTCGAGCAATCCGCCATTTTTATTTCTCGCTTTTATTTTGTAGTCCACGCTCAAGGATGTCGAAGTTACGAGAGGATAAGTCAAAATGTTCAGTTGCTGGATGTATAACCCACACGCTTCATTACAACGTCTCCCAGCATCAGAACCTTTTCAAAGTGCCTGGTGGAGTTTTATTTTTCACAGAAATGTACCCACATCTGTGGGTAAGATCATTTTTGTGTGCACGAAGCACTTCAAGGATGACTGCTTCATCAACCTCCACCAGTATAAAGAAGGATTTGCCGAAAGACTTTGTCTGATTGAGGGTTCAATTCCTTCTATCTTTGGAGACGACGAACAGAGCACTTCAGTAAGCTGTAAATAACGCTAAAAAGTGTGATGATAAGACATCCCTGTCATTGTTTTGTTAGCATTAGCAGTTGCACCGTCTTCATATGTTAGCGTTGTGTGCTCGTTTTAGATCCTTGATGATATGGCCTACGTGGTTTAATTTAAGTCTAAAGTTTTCATTAGTCAATTCATTTTGCCGTTTTTGTCTTTGAAAAGACTATTAAAATGCATTTCATGACGTTAGCTTGGCGCTATCGTTAGCTCGGTGCTTGTGTTAGCTCACTTGTTAGAGTTCTGCAGGTTCATCATCTTCATTTTCATCTCGCTCCGCTGGGTCAGACTCTGGTTCGAACATATAAAGCTGGATGGACAAGTCTTCCGTTGTTGACATTTTGTAAATAACGTGTGAATAAACTTTTTCTACGCCGCTAGATAATCGTATCTCTTCTATCAAACTACAAAAATGGCCAAACAGGGTGGAGTTGAACCAAGTGTCACCTCTGCAACCTGGAGAGGGAGAAGGGTATGAAGTGTCTCATTTGCATTTAAAGAGACCGCACCAAAACGAGTTGCTCTTAGAAGCACATCAGAAAAGGGGTAGAAAAGGGGCCTGTGGAGCTATAATAATGAGGAATTCAGACCCAAGCATTGCAGTTCTGCTTTATATAGACCACAACTGTATGATTTATATGTAAAAAGGAAGGATTTAAAAGCATGATATGTCTCCTTTAAATTAAGTCGATAAAATAATAAATAATATCTTGTTTGAAAGAATCCTTACAAGTTAAGATATGCCTAAATAAAGCTATCCAAATCACATAGTTGATAATGAATTAAAGAGGTTTACTGTTCAGAATAAACACTATCAGCAGAAAAAACTATTTCAAAGCAGGTATGTCACTAACTCACTGATGAGTGCAGTGATAAACATGCTTTCAGATGTACACAGACCTAATACCTATTATTAATTCATGCATAATTGCTAACAAACACATTTGCATGTGATTAGAAATTAAAGATTCGTTAAATATCAAAGGTACAGTGATGGCACTCCTCTCTGGGTCCATGTACTAACCAGGGCTCCGCTATGTTTCTATTTGGGGGGGTCCCTCCCTCCCTCGGTGTATCTGCTTCGTGCTTGACTGAGAGCAGAACTTTAGAGTGTACACTTAAACTGTTACACTCGTTTGTTTTCAGTGAAAAGTCCTGAAGCTTTTGAAACTTTAGGTCACGTTAAGCTGCTGTTTTTTTTTTTTTTCTGCCATTATTTTTCTTCGCAGTTTACTTGCACAAAGTTGGTGGTGCAACACTACTCCTAGCCCTCAATGTAAGAAACTGCAGCAGAAAGAAAGCAGGAAGCGGCCGCAAGCTGGATTTCATCATTAATTTACAAGATTAAATGATGCGTCGACACAAAATCCGCGTCGACGAATTTTTGTATTTGAAATTGTAGATTATGTCAACTAATCATTGCAGCAATCAAATCAACACTAACTAATTAATAATTGATTGGCTGTCATCACAAACAGGTGATATTATTAGAGGTTTAATTCTAAACAATATATGTTGAATGAATATGTTTTAACTGCATAATGCTACTATTGTTGCTTTTGATTGGCCCTGCATTAAATGAGGAAAACAATTAAAGGAAGAAAAACTGATGGAAAGAGGCAGTGTGGGTATCATTTAAACCAGATGTTCTCAACATGAGAGACATTAAGCATTTATTTATTTTTTACCAGCTGTCCGCGACCCACTTTTGGGTCCCGACTCACCAGTTGAGAACATCTGATTTAAAGAAACTGTGTAGCAAAACTAATGTAATGGATCAGAGCAACGGACCACAGCGAATGTTTGAGGAACTTTGAATTACTCCTAAAGATGACTAAACCAACCAAGTACAGCACACCTACATGTAGGTAACAAGAAACTATGAAAAAGCTCGGAAACACATCCAACTCTCTATTTGATGCTTTGCTGTGCACATAAGTCCATCGTTTCCCTTCACATACAGAAAAGTGGTTGAAATTATCTGAACACAGTTTGCACATAGAAAAAAAAAAACTTTAGTCTCTTGCATTTACCCCAAACCTGCAAAAAAATTCTAAGGCCTTTCAGATAGGCTTGCCTGTGTGTAGATGCCAGCAGAGTTGAAAGCAAGTTCAATATTCACGGTCTTTGATGACCAAACAACTCAATTACTAAATGCATTTCTTTATGTATTCTTTACACTCAAAAAAGCTCAGAAAAAAATAAGCGAGCAGATCCTACAGCCACCGACTAAAGTTATCACTGACCTGCATATGCTCTGTAGAGCTACTGCTCATCTCGTCTCCAGATTCCGAGTCATTGCGGAGCTTGTTCAGCATCTCTGCCTGGAGCGCACTCGGAGGACAGATCTTATTAACTTCCAGGCTCTTGTGGTTGTCCCCCATGTTGAGCTGTGGTGAGTCAGCCCGTGTGTGAGTGAACGTAGAATCACTGCTGTGGTGATGGTTGTTGTTGTTGTGGAGGAGTACCAATTCAGCCAGCAACTTGCAATGATGAGGGCTCCCCATATTCTGGTTAGTATCCTTGCACAACGCAGGTGGTGTGACCCTTTCAGAGGATGGCGAGGGTGTAGATGATGGTGATGGATGGCCAAAACTGGACATCTCCAAATGAGGCCTGCTAAAGTTCTCGTTTGATGCTTGGCAGATATCCAAAACTGTGGGTTTGGCTTTAAGAGCAGGTTTCTGTGGAGGCATGAGGGCATGGCGCACTTCCCTAACATACTGTGCTGGGACATAAAAGGCCTTTGTACATTCCTCCTTCCTAACTTGCCACCAGTCCTCGTTTGTCTTCTTCACCAACAGGTAACACTCTCCCTGACGGATAGTGACCATCTTGTCTTTGGCTTTGTACTCGTAATCATACTCCACTTCGATGTAGACCTGGCCCGGAGTCGTGGACAGTCCCTCTTTGTCAGCCATGACTGTCGAAACACACACGTGAACTCTGTCCTTAGCTGATTAGCGACTTGGACCTGGAGGGTTTCTCATGTCTGATTAGAAGTGCTGACCTGTAGAAGAGAAAACTGGAATTTCAGCCAAACAACCCACGCAGACAACCCACATGCTCAAACAAAAGACTCCAATTACACTTGATATTTTAATGGCACAAACGATTAACTGTGACATACGACATTTAACATAGATTGTCTGGAGTTCACTATTAAAAGTGTTACACGCACTGCATGAAAAGTGGGATTTCTGGCAGTTTTCATCACTGAAAATTGCCGTTAACTCGGAGTTAACTGGAAGTTCCAGTCAGCTCCAGATAACTGCCAAGAATTGCCGTAAACTCAGAGAACAAGGTGAGAAGGTCTCCCCCCAGCTTCTAGGACTGGGTAAGGTTTTCACATGTAAATGACCATGCTGTGATCTCTACAAATGCAAATCAGGACTGTCTCCACTAAAAACACACACAAGTCTCTGGGAGCCAACATGTTTACATGGGAGCTTTAATTCCTCTTTAAAGCAGAATAAAAGTTAATTCCGCTTTAAACTGACCTTGTAAACACTTAATTCCTTATGCACATTTAATTCTGAATTAAACTTAAATCCGAATTAGGTAACTAGTTTATTCCAATTAAAAATGTGGCTTCCAGTCTAAATTTAGAATAATTACTAATCTGAGCATTAACACAGGAAAAAACAAATAGTTTTTTATAGTAATTTTGTGTGTTTTTCTGTCATTCTGTCTTTGTTTGTGGTTGCCCTGCTCCTTATGAGAGCATTATGTGCATTTATATTGTCGTTTTGTGTGGTTTTCGTGTATGTTTTTGGAGTCATAATATGTACTTATGTTGTCATTTCGCATTTTTTAAGTCACTTTTGTGTATTTCTGTTGTCATTTTGCTTGTTTGTTAGTACTATGGGTTTGCAATAATTTTTTTTTGTGTTTGTTTATTTTTTGTTATTTTTTATTGTGTTATTTTGTGCATTACTGTTGTCGTTTTGTTCATTTTTGTCATAGTTTTGTGTTTTTCTGTCATTCTGTGTATAGCTGTTGTCCTGCTCCTTATGAGGCATTTAGTGCATTTATTTTGTCCTTTTGTGTACATTTCCTGTAAAAGTTATGTTTTTTGGAGTCATATTGCGCATTTGTGTCGTCATTTTGCTTGTATGTTAGTACTGTGTGTTTGCAGAGTCATTTTTCTTTGTTTTTCTTGTCTTTTTGTGTGTTCATGTTGTCGTTTGGTTCATTTTTGTAGTAGTTTTGTACAGCTTTTGGAGTATTTTCTGTGTTTTTCTTGTCTTTTACTGTATTTTCCTGCAATGTTGTAACTTTTTTTTTCTGTATTCTTGCTTTTGTTTTGTGTGTTTTTCTGCCATTTTGTACGTTTACTTTGGAAAATTAGACCGAGGGCTGCATGTGGAAAGAACAAAAGAGTTTATATAGTAATTTTGTATGTTTCTCTGTCATTCTGTGTATGTTTCTTGTTGTCTTATGTTATGAGACATTTTGTGCATTTTTTTGTCTTTTTGTGTACCGTATTTTTCCTATAAAATGTATGATTTCTGAAGTTATTGTGTATTATTATCTGTTGAAAAGCAATGCACTAATAGTTTAGATTAAAACACTGAGTTCATGAGTTTAAATACTTAAATACCAGTTAAATGTTAAAAGACAGTTAAAAGTGTAAAGAGTGTTAAATAGACATGATTTACTTGACTCTTTATTGTTAAAATTGATATTGGAGTGATGTTTATCTGTGATCCACTGAGTGTTCTGAGTTAGACTATCTGGGATCGATTGGTCTCCACCCCCACACTTGCTGTTTTCCTCATTCTTCTAACGCTTCTGATGGAGGAAGCAGATCTGAATGACATTTGTGATAATTTCACCTCTTTTAAGGTATGTTTATGGTCAGAAACACAGCTTATATGTCATAAATAAGTTAAAAACAAGTAAAGAGTTTCATAACGTTGTAGTTTTGATATTTGAGTTCGATAAGAGTTACGTTTTATGAACAGTAGTAAGTTAGCAGACTGTGCCATGTGTAGCGTGTTCTGTTGTCAGCTTCTGTTTCATATGAGCAGAGATGTGTTTAAAATATGTTTTACTGTTCAATGTAGTTTGACTTATGCACTTTGATTAGCTCAATACGAATTTAAGACTTACATATTTGATGCTTGAAAGAAAAGTGAGAAAATTATTTATTACAGTTAAATATTGTTTTTCATTATTTAAAGGAAATGTGTCCTACCTCCACCACTATTCGTTTTAATGAAAGTGCAGTAAATGTGTACTTTTGTACATTGTTGTATTTTGTTTACAAAATACCTTTTGTGTATGTGTGAAAAATATTTACACCGGTAAAAACCATTTTGCTTTAGTGTGCGTGTGATCACTTTTCTCTTACAAGTACAGAACCAAATACACAGATGAATTGTGACCCTGGTAAATAATAATAGATTTAAAGTGAATGTCTATCCCTGCTGCTTCAACAAAGTGAACTTTTATTTGTTTTTTTATAGATACCGGTGCGGCTTTTACATAAGCACCAGCTCAGATATTTTCATGCCGCATTTTATTTTAGATTTATATTTGAGAAAGTGAAAGTATAGAATACAGTTGTTTAAGATTGTTGTGTGTGTGGTGTTTTTTTTTATTTTAATCAATGTTTTTATTAATCTAAATTAGACATTTCAGGGGACCCAATTTGAATTCCAGGCGACCCCACATTGGGTCACGACCCCAAGGTTGAAAAACTCTGCATTACATTATTCTGTTTTTGAAGTATGCAGGAGTAGGGGGTACATAGCTTCAAGTTAAATGTCTTAAGGGGTACGGGACTGTGAAAAGTTTGGGAACCGCTGCCATAGAACATCACTAATTCTACTGCTTGTGTTTCCAGCTGCTGGGAGCGAGGACAGCTTAAAACAGCTCACAGCCAAGGAAGAGAAGGACTTCTGGACATGATGTCTGATGATGAGGATGGCAAAGCTGATGGGGAAACTGGGTGGATAGTTTGGCCTGTGTTCAACATTACAGAAAAGACTGGAAAATGACCCCAAATATCAGCAACCCACCACAAAAGGCTGCATTATGGGCCACCCTCCAAAAGACCTGCTCCATCTTTTTATGACCCTGAAGCAGCCAAGAGGCACAAGAGTTAAAGTTTTAGTGTGTAACCCAGACAAGGGGAACACAGTGTAAAGTTTGTTTTTATTTTTTTTTAAATGAAGCTTTCAATATGTTCCTCCTGTCTCTCTTACTGTCAATGAACTGATATTGTGATGTGTATTTCTCACTAAATAATAATAGCAATAATAATAATTAGTATTATTAATATTTGTGTTGTTATAAAAATGGGGGGCAAATGTGTCCATATGACCCAACGGTAACCAATGAGTGAGGGACTTTCTGTCCAATCGCAGGTGATTTTACTTCTGAAATGTCTGTGGTTTCATCCAATGGTTTGTTAGGTTCAGTCAGGCAGGCTAGACCTTGAAATGCTAATCAATTACAGCCATTCACTCAGTCAGGGAGGACAGACATTGAAATGCTAATTAATGAGAGCCATTCACAGCTGGGGGTGCGCGGCCCCCGTCCCGCCCCCCCAGTACGTTTCTGACAAATACCGGCACAGGCGAACTTCTCAGTAAACTGCTGATAACTGCTGATAAGCACAGGCGTTTGCGGAAATTATCAGGCATTCACAGGGTTGATAATCTCAGTTTTCATGCAATGTCACCTCATTCGCTTTACAACACAAACGGCTTTGTGCCGTTTACACTGCAGACACGTCAGCTTGCCTTGCGGTGATTGCTGGCCCACATTGCAATGTAAAACATACAAGGTGAAGTTGAGCCAAGTAGGTACTCATGCAAAAACGCTCAAAGCTCTAGGAGGAAGATTAACAATATCCCCCCCTTAAAAACCTCAAGTGTGGTAACCAAAAGAGAACACCTTCATGCAGACCTGGACAAACATGAAAGTATGACATCAGAAAAAAAGAACTACCAAAACCAAACTTTTAGAATGAATGGACAATGTTTGTAGGCTTCAGAATGAGAGAAAGTGAGGCTTATAAACAGGACAATGTTAGCACCTTATAAACAGACATACAAGTAGTTCTGAGGTTGTAGATGTTATCTTAGAACAGGGGTCGGCAACCTTTTTAACTCATTCAGTGACAGCCATTTTCAGATTTTCTACCCCCCTCAGTGCCAGCCGTTTTTGAGCATTTTGACTGATTTTAAAGACCCACAGAATATTATCTACTATCTGAAATCTGACACCAGATTCTGAAAGATTGAAGCCTCTACTTTCATCAAAAAAAAAACATTTGTTTCTGGCTCGTTTCGTTCTTTTGTAATCAGCTGTTGAATAGAGCAAGTTTTGCACAAATCTTCAGTTCCATCCATCCATCTTCTCCCGCTTAGCCGTTTCCGGGTCGCGGGGGCAGCATCCTCAGTAGGGAGGCCCAGACTTCCCTCTCCCCGGCCACTTCCTCCAGCTCTTCCGGGGGGACCCCGAGACGTTCCCAGGCCAGCCGAGAGACATAGTCTCTCCAGCGTGTCCTGGGTCTTCCCCGGGGCCTCCTTCCGGAGGGACGTGCCCTGAACGCCTCACTAGGGAGGCGTTCAGGGGGCATCCTACGGGAGGGCTCAAATCTTCAGTTTCAGAGCAAAAAGCTGAGAAAAAAGCCTTTTTGTAAAAAAAAAACCCTGTCAGTGACTTTAAAGCTTTTTTTTTCCTTTAGTGACAACTCTAACATCTGAACATTGTTTCCTTATATAAAACAAAAAAAAAAAAAACACTGAGACTGGGCTTTTGATGGCAAAATTATTATTAATTTTCTATCTGGTTCAGAGTTGAATGCATTTCTTACTGTATTTTGGCGTTCCTCCAACTTTCTCTCCCGTCAGTCTGCACGCATGCAACTTCCTCTTCCTCCCCGACATACTGAGTGTCACCACGTTCCCCGTTTTTTTTTTTTTATTATTGTTTTATTTCACCATCGCCACATTATCCATGAGTTGCACACATGCTCTGGTCGAGTGTGCGCTGCTGGGAACGTCAACCCTGTACGTAGCGCCATTTTCTGTCTCATAAATGCCTTTCTTTTCTTCCTCTGAGCTCTGCTGAGAATGGATGATCTCTCAAGGTGCGCTGCTATCTCCCACAAGTCACCTATTTTTTTGCTATCTGGCTCACAGGCTGAGGGAATTTTGACAAGTTATCTCGTCAATGGCACTGAGCGTTTGGATTTGAAATGACGAGTTATCTCGTCAATGGCACTGAGTCAGTTAACATAGAGTGCCAGTTTGAAATGTTCTTCTTAACGAGTGTGCCATTATCAAAAATACCCAGGTTTCTCACCAGGAATTTTTTACAGCATAGGGGGATCACGCGGTGTGGGAGCGAGTGTTGTAGGGGGTCCGGGTGCAATAGTTAGTTTAACAAGTAATTAAATAAAAAGGGGTGACAAAGGAAGTGGTAAAAGAATATACATAATTCAAGACCTGACAAAACATAATTTTAGACCTAGTTTAAAAAATATGGAAGTATTCAAGATTTGAAATCATCAAATTTAGTTTGTTCCTAGTTTGTTCATGTTTCTTTGCCTTTTCTGAAAAGTGCTTTAAATGGGTCATTCCTGGTCATTCCAGGGAAAGCAGAATTATTTAATCTCTCTTTCTCCATTATGCTTCTCTTTTTATCGTCCTTAAGGTTTAATAAGAACAAACACTTGTTTATTTTGTGTTTGGGACTTTCATTTACCTAGAAAATGTGTGATTTGTTTAAGAACATATTAGCTCTCCTTACTTTTCCTGTAGTTTAGTTTTTAATTCTGTTTGGCAGAATTTTGTTACGTTGTGGCGGTGGATACTTACAAGAGTCAAAGTATTTAAGTTTACAACTGTATTGTAATTCATGCTTCATTTTCCTTTATTTTAAAGTAAACCTAGCCTATGAGAAAGAATTCTATGTATAATTCATTTTATATTGTTTATTAAAACACATTGCATTGAATTATTGATTGTTTGTTGAAAAATAAATGATAAGAGCTTGAAAAAAATCGGCAATTAAATCGCAATCACAATACTGAGGGAAAGAAATGTTCAGCCCTACCTAGGGGTATACTTACCCCTGTTTGGGAACCACTGCTCTAGAGCCTTTGATGTTAAAATTGCAAAAATACATGGAACTTAATCCTGATCTGCATTGCATACAATACAAGTGATAGAGCCTTAGCACTCACTCACAGCTAAACATTTTCCTACCATTTATTCAACCACAGAGTGCTCCTATTGTACCACTCCCACCATTATCCTCTGCCACACGTCATTACACACATAAGTTGATCCCAATACACTCCATTCTCTAAAACTCACAAACTACAACACTCATGAGTGTAAGCCACGCAACTGCATAGGACACCAGGCCTAGCAACGCAATCACTAGGGGTGTGAAAAAAAAAATTGATTTCACGGTATATCATGATTTTTTGGGGACCAACTTTAAACGAATATATATATATATATATATATATATATATATATATATATATATATATATTCTTCTTCTGATATTTAATCAATAATTTTCTTATTGTATTTTTCACATTTTTGTGGATGTGTGTTTTCTACTGCTGGAGACATTGTCACTTTTCAGCAGGGCAGCCTAACCACTGGGCATGTTGATCAGCTCCTGTTCCTGCATAAAAATCTTGAAAATTGTGCCACTTATGCACCTCCACTCTGGTAGATGACATCGTAGATATAATAATAATAAAATAGGATGTTTTGAAGCAAACGGTTTTGACTTAATTTGTCCTCTGAATGATCAATATCTTCTGATGAACAAATACAGCAACTTGATTTTTCATCTCTACATTTAATTTTGATATTAACTGGGTAGAATATCGCAAGATATTGTGATAATATTGTATTGTGATACGTATCGTATTGCAACATCCTTGCCACTACTCACCTCTACCAATCGCCCTCAGAAAACCGAAAGCTGAAATTACCTTTGGCAAGTCCCCAAACCCAAATTAGCATATTATTTTGTGTGCAGCATCAATACTGCTGAATATACTATAGTTAGGGTCCGATGTCCCAGAATGGGACAGAGGAACCTATTGTTTTCGCTTTTATTTCCTATTATTATTATTATTATTATTATACCCTGCCTACCTTTGATCGCTAATTCGACCCCCTAAAAATGCCCGAAAACTCACCGAAATTTGCACGCACCTCAGGCCTGGCGAAAAATTTGATAATTTGGTGGCGTGAAAAAAAGACGCCAAACAAACGATGGAACCACACGACCGCCAGGTCTGACCGATTTGCACGAAAATCGCCACATGTAGTCTTCGCCCCAAAATGAGCAAAAAGTAACATTGTGACCCCGCCCAAAACCAAACAGGAAGTCAGCCATCTTGGGTCAAAGGTCAAAAATGGCGTTTCGCCCTCGAAATGCATCTGCGCGAACTAGTCTGAGGGGATTCATCCGATTCGCATAAAACTTGGCAACACCACATAGGACCCATTGAAGTTATCGAAAGAATTTTCGTATCTGTCACGGTTTGGTCGTGGCGCCGCCACAAAAATGCAATGCTAATTTTCGTTAGCACGCAAAAAATTCCAAATCTCCATAACTCTGACACACAAACTTTGATCAGCTTCAAATTTCACACAAAGGACATGTGCCCAAGCTTGGTCATGACTGCTTTGAAACATTTCCCATCATGTCTTGTGTTTTCGACCGGTGTCATTTAAGGTCATGTACACGGTTAGCATTTACAGGACGCCGTTCTAGGAAAAAGCTTATAACTCTAGAATGCAAATTTCAAACTGCTTCATATTTGATACACATGATGACCGTACAGCCATTAACAAAACTCGAGAACCAATTTACCCATAATGCCTTGCGTTCTCAGAGGGCGCCGCTTCTGTGGTCGTCCAACACGAGCAGCTGTAGCGGACAGACGATATGTCGTGTTGACTTCAAAACACTGTAGGATGAACCTACACAGAGGGTAGCAAATTGCTATGGAAGAAAAAACAGGCTGTGATCAGTGGGAGGGGCCTATAATGACACGGGAGAATCCTTCGCCATCAGCACGCTATAATAGGAAAATGCGTATAACGCTTCAATTCAAAGTTCAAACTGCTTCATATTTGATACACACGATGATTGTCCATCCATAAACAACGCTCGATGACCAAATTACCCATCATGGCCAGTGGGAGGGGCCTATAATGACACACGAAAATCCCTCGCCATAACTAAGCCGTTATACGAAAACGCTTATAACTCTAGAGTGCAAAGTTCAAACTGCTTCATGTTTGATACACACGATCATTGTCCAGAGCTAAACAACAAACAATAACCAATTTACCCACAATGCCTTGCGTTCTCAGAGGGCGCCGCTTCTGTGGTCGTCCTACACGAGCAGCTGTAGCGGACAGACGATATGTCGTGTTGACTTCAAAACACTGTAGGATGAACCTACACAGAGGGGAGCAAATTCCTATTGAAGAAACAACAGACTGTGGTCAGTGGGAGGGGCCTAAAATATCACTGGAAAATCCTTCGTCATCAGCACGCCGTAATAGGAAAATGCTTATACCACTCCAATGCAAAGTTCAAACTGCTTCATATTTGATACGCACGATGATTGTCCATCCATAAACAACGCTCGATGACCAAATTACCCATCATGGTCAGTGGGAGGGGCCTATAATCACACAGGAAAATCCTTCGCCATAACTACGCCGTTATACAAAAACGCTTACAACTCCAGAATGAAAAGTTCAAAGTGCTTCATATTTGATACACATGATGACCGTACAGCCCCAAACAACAAACGATAACCAAAAACACCCACAATGCCTTGCGCTCTCAGAGGGCACCGCTTCTTGGGCCGTCCTACGCCAGCAGCTCTAGCGGCAAGACGACATGTCGTGTTGACTTCAAAACACTGTAGGATGAATCTTATTAGATGGAAGCACATTGCTATGGCAAATAGAGCAGGCTGTGAAAAGTGGGAGGGGCCTATCATGACACAGGAAAATCCTTCGCCATAACTACGCCGTTATACGAAAACGCTTACAACTCCAGGCCAATTCCCAAATCCCCAACAGTGGTATACGTGACCGTGGGTTACCGCCCCCGGCCGCTTCATCGGACCCTATGACGCCGCTCGCGGCTTTAATTTGGATTGTACCCGTTAATTATATTAAGTTGAGAACGGTCAAATAATTGCAATGTTTAAACCACCCCTGATTCTTCTTCCTCTCTAGAAAGGAAAGCTTTACTAGTCATGTATATAACAAAATATGTTCTTTTATTTTTTCAAATATTTTTATTGTACATTTATTTTAAGTACTTTGCTACACAATTTTATACCTTAAAATACAATCAACCATATTTGGCTGTATGTGACATCCAGTCGTTGATTCCAGTGCAGTGTCCTATCCGATTGAATTGATAGTGGTGATTTTCTCCACATTTTCTTGAATAATGTTTTATTTATTGCTACGGACAACATAAAGGTTTTTGTTGGAGCTTCTTTGGATACGTTTGAAGTTGGTATTGCGAGCTTTTGTTGCACATTGGAGCTGCCACAGCTGGCAGTCGCCGCCGGGAATCGCGCTGCACAACTCGAGTGAGTGGACTTACTGAGGCATGAGTCTTAGAGGACAATGAAGCGATTTTGAGGAGGAAAATCAGCTAGAAAAGTAACCGTCAGCGTAGCCTCAGGCAGCACTGATGCCACGTCATGTCACTACAAGCGTCAGAGGTGAAAATGACAGGGACTGTCTTTGCCTGGGAATTTTTACTCCTGGCTGCTCAACAAGGACTTTTAAAGAAGTTACCCGACTAAACCTCTAGTCTAGTATTATATGTAGGATTTTTGTAAAGAGCTTGCAGGTAGGGGATGTAACGATTAATCGTAGGGCAGTTAAAAATCGATTCATAGGTATCACGGTTCACATTGATACTGTGAAAATTGAATCGCAGTACTTTTTTGAACAGCAGAGGGCAGTGTGTGTATATATATATATCCTTCTCTTGTCCAGAAGTGTTGGCGGCGGACTGAATCTGCTACTATTCTCTTTCTGGCCGCCTTCTACTCTTAAACATGTTCATAAATGATTCCTTACCCCTTTAGCACCGAAAGAATATCTGTGATATTACGTGAATATCTGTAAAGTCACGTTTTTCTGTCTGCTAGCGCATAGCATCTCTCTTCACTGCTAGAATAGCTGCATGCCAACCGACCACTGGGTTACCTACCAGCACCCTCTGCTGGTCCAAACAAATATCAGACGTAGATACAGTGCAATGTATGTTTTTTTTAAAGTCCAATTGTTAAGGCACAAAATACATTTTCAGTTGCACTTTTAAAAAGAAAAATAACTATTATGCAGTTTTGCTACAGAACCAGAATTTAAATTAATAGGCTTCTTCTTCATTTGTATTGTTCCTTTATTTATTTCATTCAAGATTTATTTTTAGTTAAATTGCATGGTTTATCAAGGGATTCTTTTGACAATGAAAAATAAAAGGAAAATAGTACAGTCATTTCTAGTTTTTTTTCCCAAAAAAAATAGAGTATTTTTCAGTCATCATTTGTCTGCAGTCCCATTGTGTAAAATAAATTGTGAGAGAATCGTATCGTGAACCCAGTATCATGAATCGAATCGTATCGGGAGTTGAGTGAATCGTTACATCCCTACTTGCAGGTATTATTAACTACAGGTAACCTTTGAATAGCAAAAACCATTATCTTAAGGGGTGCACAACACATACGATAAGATTTGGAGATGAATTGTGGTGAAAGACATGAGTCACCACACGCGAGGCTCCATCTGGCTGCATCTCGGAGTGGAGAGGGTCAGGGCTACAGACTGCACGGTGAGCTCAGCAGCCGACTGAACGGGAAGAAAGACGCGAAAGGCCAGAGATATTTATTCAGACACAAAAACTAAGCAGTGGATGTGAGAGTTATAAATTAAAAGAAAAGTAAAGTTTGGACACATTTCAAAGTGATGGGCAGTTCCAGAGTAGAGTGTAGACAGAGCGATCTGAACTTTTCATATCACACAATCTGTCCATCAGTGACTTTAACTGGACCTTTTGTAATGTAGCACTCCAATGTTAAGTATTCAAATGAACCCTTGTGAAAAAGAAAAAAATGATATTTGACAAGGGTTGGGAAAATGATTGCTTTTGCAATAAATCTCAATGTACTTATTTCTTTTTTCCCCCACACTTTAATGTGCAGTTGAAATAAACATCAGACTGACTGACTTGTGATGTGCATTGTTTTTGGAACTATGACTCGTGTATTGTTTCGAGAAGTGTATGATTCAACTTTTGTTAATGGTTAAGGAAAATGAGGACACTAACATTTCAATAATAGATACTATTAAATCACAATACTAAAATTGCAATAAATCAAAACCTCAATACATATCAAATTGGTAGCCTAGTGTCATGATAAAACCAAATTGTCCCAGCTACCTTTATTTTATGAGGAATTCCCTTTTTTTGAAATACAATCTATTTCTTAATACAGATAATTTAGTGATAATTAATTAATGCAAGCTACAAAAAATATGAGAAGCCACTTGGGAGCAAAAATCTTCAAGTCGCTTTGAAATAGAGGAAGATGATGAGAAGGAGAATGAGGAGGATGAAGAAATTCTGTAGGATAACAGAACATTCAAATACCGGTAGTAACTAGGGATGTAACGATTAACTGTAAGGCAGTTAAAAATCGATTCATAGGTATCACGATTCACATCGATACTGTGAAAATTGAATCGCAGTACTTTTTTTAACCAGCAGAAGTGTTGGCAGCGGGCGGAATCTGTTAATACTTTCTTTCTGGCCGCCTTCTACTTTTAAACATGTTCATAAATGATTCCTTACCCCTTTAGCATAAAAAAATATCTGTGTCTGTGTACATGAATTTCTGTAAAAGTCACGTTTTTCTATTAGCTCTGTCTGCTAGCATAGCATCTCTTCTTCACTGCAAGATATCTGCATGCCAACCGACCACTGGGTTACCAGGGGCCTCTGCTGGTCCAAACAAATATCTGACCTAAATACAGTGAAATCACTGTTTTTTGTTTTTTGTTTTTTTAAGTCCAATTGTTAAGAAACAAAATACATTTTCAGTTGCACTTTTAAAAAGAACTATTATGCAATTTTGCATTGTTTACTATAGAACCAGAATTTAAATCAATAGGCATCTTCTTCATTTGTATTATTCCTTTATTTATTTCATTCAAGATTTATTTTTAGTTAAATTGCCTTGTTTTGAATAGTTTATCAAGGGATTCATTTGACAATGAAAAATAAAAGTATGCTTACATACGCGGTTCCCTAGCCCCGCGGGCTTGGCCCCCTAATAATAATAATAACAACAAATAGAATTGCAAGCAGTTATGAAAGGGGGCCAAGCCTTCCCGTGCGACTCTGCCCCCAGGTTTCGCGGAGCCCGTGGAAGTACGTCACGAAGGATGACGGGCTCGGGGCGAGCGTCAGGACACAGGCCAACGTGCCATTTGCTGTGAACAGGTGGATATAAAGTTTTGGAAGATGTTATTTAAAGTGTGAAAGTGAAAAGCCAAAATGCGTTTGCACCCATTATAGCGCCACCTAGTGGTGCACCTTTTGGTATGGGTGATCTGTGTGCTCTTCTATAGTTAACCTGTAAATTTCACAGCCCTCAAAATATTACTTAAGCTGAAATAAGGGTTTGTTTGTCTATATGTTATGATGTAATAAGCCATGCCACCAAATTTGGTAAAAATTGGTGTTGCCATTTAAGAGATACAAATATTCCATTATTGCAGCGCCCCCTAGTGGCGCAAGTTATTAAAATTTTGCTAATACCCTTACAGTCACATGCCAACCAAGGATCTCAGATTTGTTGTTGTTAGCATTTATTTTGATCGAGATACGTATGCAACATGTGCATTTTTATAGCTAGCTAGAAAAATTTACTCAGTAATTATTCACGCATATTTTGAGCCAACAAAGTTATTTTATCATCTTAAAATCAGGTCCAAATGAAGACTCTACGTGCCAAGTTTCACACTTGAAAAAGTAGGTTTTTGATATGTCGTGACTTCCAAAGAGCAATGTGCTGTGGGAGTGGGCGTGGCCTATGTCAGTAGATGCGACACTATGTAGGGAACATGTGGATATGAATTTTTTGAAGATGTGAATTAAACTGTGAAAGTTAAAGGCCAAAATGTTTGTCCAATTATAGCGCCACCTGGTGGCGCAATTTTTGGTATGGGTGGTCTGTGCGGTCTATATCTACCCTGTAAATTTCACTGCCCTCAACATAATAATTCAGCTGAAATAAATGTTTGTTTATTTATGTGTTATGATGTAATAAGCCACGCCCACTTTGACCAATCGCGAATAACTTTGAGATATCGCCTCAGGAGGGACCCAAGATCATACCCTCCAAATTTGGTAAAAATTGGTCGTGCCATTTAAGAGTTATAAATATTTGTTATTTGTATCACCCCCTAGTGGCCTACATCATTGTTACCAGGAGCTCAGCGCTCTTGCCGGGAGCTCACACACTTAGCTCTGCTTGTCTCATTCTACCTGAAGCTGTGATGACCAGCGATACATCACGGACCGCTACTTGGTTAAGACCAGACAACCATCCAACAAAGTGAACCAGTCTAAGTTCCATCAGATCCATCCAAAGTTCCCACAAACACGGTGACGGTGCTCTACTAAAGTATGCTAAGCTAACCCAACGACACATAAGACTGGGCTAAGAGCTAATGCTAACCATTTCAGGAAAGGAATAGACCAAGTAAAAAGTACACAACTTACTGTCATCAAACCACAAAGGGCCACATAATTATTAATGGTCAGATTTTTAATTATATTTCACGTGTTCACAGACAAAGCGGGCGACCGTGGCTCAGGTGGGAGTGGGTCGTCTTCTGATCGAGAGGTTGGGGGTTCGATCCCAGTACCTGACTATGTGTCGAAGTGTCCTTGGGCAAGACACTGAACCCTAAGTTGCTTCCAGTGGTCGACTAGCGCCTTGCATGGCAGTCCTGTCCCACTGGTGTGTGAATGTGAGAGTGAATGGGTGAATGAGCTGATATGTAAAGCGCTTTGAGACTGCTTCAGTGTGGTGATAAAGCGCTATATAAAATCAAGTCCATTTACCATTTACCAAAGCTGGTCCCATTAGAAAATAATGCAACTATTGTGATTATTACACCAGAATATCCTGAATGATTAAATCACCAAGCTTGATCTGGTTAAATTATAGTAACCAGAGAGATATTTATCAATCATAACTTTATGTAACTATCAGATATAAAATAAACTAGATTCAGCAGTGGTTTGTATTAAACAGTAAAAACACTTTTGCTTTTCATGTGCTTTTTATTTCTTTTTTAGAAAATATTTTCATTATAAATGAGGAAGGAATTGAGGAAGGAATGAGGAGGAATTAATTCTATACAATAACAGGAGGGACCCATATGCACTTTTTTTTTTTTTTATGTGTAAATACTATTACTAAAGCAGATTCTGGTGATGATGTATTAAATGTATTTTGTGTTTGTGAGGAACCTGTTTACATCTTAAGTTGGCAATTGTTTTGAACATTTATTTATTGTTTTTATTTGTTGTAATTTGTCCCAAGCTGAATTTAAAAGATTGTAATAACAGAGCAAATAATTGTACAATTTATCATCTGATTAGTCAATTAATCTTTTGAATAATCGATGACTAGTCAACTATTAAAATAGTGGTTAATTGATGCCCTACTCTCAATCAGTAAAAAATGCTGTGAACACCTGATTATGCATGAAACAAAAAAATACTGTCATATATATATATATATATATATATATATATATATATATATATATATATATGATGTAATTTTCTACATTACCAAAATAGAAAACTCTTGAATCTCAATATATTGCCCAGCCCTAACAAACACTAAAAAAATGTCCCCAAACCACAGAAAACAAGCCCAGACAAGGTCACTGTCAGCCAAGACATAACTGAGTTACTCTGCTGATGTATCACTGAAACACAATCTACACACCTCATGTCAGTGATCCATCAGTGTGTGGGATTGAAATCCTGCACAGCCTCAGTAGAGCCCAAATCTTTCATTCTGAGGGTTTGAAAAAGTGAGTTGACTGATAGGATTCTCTGAACATAAGTTTGCCATTTATCAAAAATAACCAAAAATAGCAGATGTAGATAGAAAGAGATACTTTGATGAACCTGCTGTTGGAGCATCTTGTGTGCACAACTGCCTTTGTCGCAGTCATCAGTCAGAGACACTTCCACCCACAGCAACCCCAAAACAGGGGTACGTACGGGGGGAGGGGTGTCCCAACACAAAGGACTTTGATTTATCTGCATAACTAAGACAATCCCCTTGATTCCAAAGCACAGAGCGCTCCGGATAGAGCCGCTGCTCTCCCAGTATAAAGCAACCAGTATGGGAGCCATCAGACCCGGTGTGCACGTGGGTGATTAAATCCTGAAGCAGCTCCACAGTCACGCTGCTGTGCCCGTGCGCGCGCACAGGGCTGTGGAGGGACTCCCAGGTGCTTCGTGCTGCGGACAAAAGGCGCTACAGGGTCACGGGGACAGAATGCGGCACAAAAACACGGTGTCGGTGTCTCGACCACCGGCCCCGGTAAGAGCGTTCACACCGAGCAGCAAGACACTTACTGCAAAGGTTCTCTGAGGTCCGCCCCAGGACAGCTCCTCCGTGTCAGTCCGCCGCAGTCACCGGCACTGGGTTCTCAGTCAAACCCCCGCCTCTACTCCCACCATCACAGCCCATTTTCCCAATGTAAGGAATTTCCGGTCAGGGTTTTCACAGTAAAACAAAGTCATTTAATTAGTTAAGGGGTTTGTTGGCTGCAGGCAGCAATAATATTTTACTGGCACCAAAATAACATTATGATGAAGAAAAGTTTGCTGTACAAATACTTTTTTATATTCTCATGTTTGTTAGAGGCTACTACTGATACTACAATTCTATTATTCCTATTATCATCATCATTAACGCTACAGCTGTTAAAGCTAAAACTAGCATTTAATCTGCTGTAAACTGGAATATATACAGCTGGATCACACTCCAGTTAAAGAGGAAAGAACCCCATACAGTTTGCTGTCTTAAAAATCTTAAATAACTAGACCAGGGGTTCTCAACTGGTCTCACCTGGGACCCACATTTTATCAGTCATTAATTCGCGACCCACTTTTTTTTTTAGAATTCAGTGAACCAAACTTAGTTTTTCAAAAATAGCTGTTGGAAACATGCATATAGATTTTTTTTATTTTTTAAATAAATCTATTAATTTTCCTGTGCAACATGCATTTCACAACATGCGTGTCAAAAGAAAAGTTTATTTCAAAATAAGACAAGTCCAACATGAAAGACATTAAGGGTTTATTTATTTATGACTAGCTGTCCACGACTCATCCAGGCCAGGTTCGCGACCCGCTTTTGGGTGCCGACCCACCAGTTTAGAATCGCTGAACTAGACAATCCTAATTCCTCTCTTTCACAGTGCTAAAATAACTTAATTAATCTTTAGGGTACAGCAATGTATTATATATATATATATATATATATATATATATATATATATATATATATATATATATATATATATATATATATATATAGACCACCAATGACAATTTCATATGTTTCTGCTGGGAAGTGTTAATTCAATTCAAATCAACTTTATTTGTATAAAGCAATTAAAACAAAGTCATCTCAATGCGCTTATCAAAATATAAAATTCACAAAAAAAAAAAAAATCCAACAGATCCACATGAACAAGTATTTAGCCATCTAACAAAATCAACATCATAAACACCATTAAAGAAACATAAACAATTATTTAATATAACCTCCATACTCTCCCAACAAGACATATCTCATGACATGGCAGCGCATCCGTTGTTTGTGTTGGAAACACAGAAACATGGAGAAAATGACAACAGCAACTCGGAACAGCCTCAGTGAGGATCATCCACAAAGTCAATCCTTAATTTTGTACCATTCACTGTGAAAAGTATGGAACATTTTCTGACCTTACCTTTGCTGAAGATCTGGTAACTCAGGTGTTGGTCTTCCAACTTTTAAAAGCTGTTGTTTTTCCTAAAAAAAAAAAAAGTTTCACTATCGCTGTCATCCTGACTGTAGTGTTATCCCGCCCACTCGCTAGAGCGAGAGAGAACGTAGCAGCAGCGGTCACATGGGATCAATTCACTAATGCACTGTGAACTTACGTATAGCATTTAGCATCGCGCGGTTACGTCCAAAGGCAGCGTAGAGAGCTTTCACGATGTGTCGTCAACCGCGTCATCAACCCAGAAGTCACCATGTTGGCGATATGCAGCAGATAAACAAACCCATAGACATAACAAATCGCACGCACACAAGCAAATCCCGAATTTTGAGTGGAAATGGTGAACTATTGCTGTGTTTTTGGTTGTATCAATTGGTCAGACCGTGAAAAACATTTGGAGTTTTATAGACTGCCAAAAGTTATCACAAATCAGGGAGAACTATGTCAACAGTTATCAGAGGAAAGGAGGCAATTGTGGCTAGCGATGCTAAACCAGGATCTACGAGGCAAAAATCTGAAAAACATCTGAATTAATTCGGCCAATTTCTTGTCAGGTAAGTGAATTGTTGATAGCAGCAGCTCTTAACTAATTTTCTAATGTGATGATAATAGTATAATTCATATCAGGCTACTTCATGTGGCATTATTGACTTAATATAATCACATTTAATAGCCTGCTACAGTATCAACACAGTTCTTAAAATGTAGAGCTAAAATCTGCTGTATTTCTCATTGTATATGGTAAAAGGTCTGAACTTTTACCGTTATTGCATGACTTACTTTGGTCTTCACAACACTAATGTCGTTGATGACTTGATACTCCATCTCCCATACAACCTCACCCATCCACACTCCATCTGATTATGGTTATAGGCCTCCAAACTTTTATAAGATTTAAGGTCTTTTTCTGTGTATGGGCTTGGCGAGAAAACCAGGTAGTTGACGATATCAGGATACATAATAGACTGAAGACTCTCCGGGTCATCGTTGATCCAAGACGAGGGAGACGGCTCGTATGGATCTGCACCACCAATAAACTTTTCCAAATATGATGCCCTTTCCTGCGGACCAAGTTCTTCCCTGTATGGCTTTGCATCTATAATGCATTTTTAGGCGCTTTTCTGTGGTTTATCAATCGCAGAGTTTACCTCCGAGTGCCTCCAACATGTAGTGTTGACATCCACATACCGCCAACATGGTCGCGCATTCGGGTTACTGCCCAGAACGTGACGTCAGTGAAAACCCTCTATATTGATTAATACTTATGTCAGGAGGACTATATTACTTTAACGTTACATATCAAATGTGTAGCCTTAATGTAAATTACTCATAAATAATGAGGTTGCCAGACAGTCTGCTTTCATAAAGCAATATTTGCAGAATTTTAGTGTTATTATATTTGAAGTTAAAGGACTAGTTCAATCTTTCACCAGTGAATTTTGACAAACAACTGCACGTCTCACTGGACAGAAGATATGAATTTGCTAAGCACTTCTTTGATATGAATTCATAGTCGTTAACACTGTCCAGAATGTTAAGTGTGTTTTCTTTATCATTATATATTATTAGATAATGTTTTTTGTTTTTTTTTTACTTTTGATGAAAATAAACTTTTTTGGGATTCTCAAAATAGGAAACATGGATCAATGTATTGGTTAGAAATCTGTGCCACTACTCATGGGGTATGAGATCAATAATTTGAATGAGTCTGTTGGGGCAATGAAAAGGCTGCAGTAAAAGAGGCTCTAAATGAGAAAAGATAACAAATGTGCCATTTCAAACTGAATGTAGGCAAGCACAGATATAACCAAAAAGGAAAGCGAAAAAAAAGCATCTTCTTTTCTGTGATGTTTTACCCCATACCTAAATCCAGTTTAACCAAATCAAATAGGATTCGCCATAAACTTTTTGCATCATCCATCCATCCATTTTCTGACCCACTTGTTCCTGTTTTGAGGGTCATGGGGGTCTGCTGGTGCCTATCTCCAGCTCACACTGGGCGTTTGGTCCATTTAAAAGTAGTGCCAAAATCAAATTGTTAGAAATTGTTAAAATTGTAACTAAACGCCAAAGCTTTTTTCTGCTGAATACATAGGTATTTGGGTATTAAGGTTGCAGTATTATGAAAAATTCACTTTATAATGGTTTTGCTACAGTGATATACATTTAACCTCATTCAGAGGGCCAAATGTGAAAAAGTTCTGTTTCCTCCCTCCTTTGTTATTCCACATTTTGTGAAAAGTCAGCTCAAAACGGGCGAGTTGGATTTTTCTCGCCACGTCACGTTACAGGGTGGAAACTCCTCCTGACAATCCTGGCTCCTCGTACCCTATAAGAATGTGAGCTCCTCCCTCTCAAACTACCTCACAGGTAAAACAAACACTGCGGTTTATTATAGAATATACATTATACTTTCTCATATATGTAAAGCTACATACACTAAACATGTCTTCTCTGCATTTAACCCCTCCCTGAGGAGCAGTGGGCAGTGCACCTACAGAGTAGTGCCCAGGGAGCAGTTACATTCAGTTCCATTTTTAGTGCCCAATATATTGCCTCATATCTCCTTTGAGATGATCATGTTTTTGACTCAATGCGACGCAGTGGTTGGACAAAACAGTGGACTGTCATCTTGAATGGACTATTAAAGTAATCAGTAGAGGAGAGGACGACAAGAAAGCGACGTAGCAGCTCCGGTGTGTGTTTGAAACAGCTGACTAACTCTGCTGCTGATGTGATAAACACACACCGTGGAGCAGCTTTTGTCAGACTCACCATCACAATAACCCCTTAAATATCCATGTGTTTTACTGTAATGTGCAGTTTTTTGGCTGAAAACAATAACAAGAGTGTGTGCATAGCAAAATAAATTTGCTATGATCAGCTGGTGTGTGTCAGCGTCTACAGACACGCCTACTTATGCATATGCAATGAAGGCCCCAAAACAGCCGGTTATTAGAAGCGTCATTAAACTGGCTCTTCAGAGGCTAAAACTCTGGAAAACAGGTGAGTGTGGGAAAATAAACATCAACTACTATGTTTTTGGGGTTCTTAGAACAAATGGAGATGGGTGAAAAATAGCATAATACATCAATACATTGATCAGGGCAAAATATCCTACTAATTTTTACATACAAATGCCTGATTATGCTGAAGCTTTTTAAAAGAAATTGTGGCAAAAATTGTGATAATTTTAGAGTTCTCTTTCTAAAACCACATGATCCAGGACGTTCGAAAATTATCTAGAACAGTTATTTGTTAGTTTTTAGATACAATCATTTAAGCAAAACTATTATTATTATTTGCAAAAAGCCATGAACATTTCAAGTGACAGAACAAAAAAAAATGTCAGTAACACTGTCAAACATGTGCCTTAGGTTTTAATAAAATTATATAAATATATCAAATAAGTACATCTGTAAGTTTTGTGTAAGATGCTATTTCAGGCCAATGTCCTCTCAGAATCATCTTTTTCCAGGGGGGAACGAGGATATCACAGCAACATGCTTTTGTGCAAGATGGGTTTTAACAGCTTCTTTTTCTTTCTGGTAAACTACGCAAAGGTATTTGTCTTAAAGCTGATGAGGGACAGAACACCTGGCACATATATTACCAGGTGTTCTGGTAATATATGTGATAATATATTATAGGTAATATATATAACATCGGTTACGATGTTATGTTTTTAAACAGTTTACAACAGTATTAACAAATTTGTATACTCGGCTAGCTTAAAGTATGGGAGAGAGCATTACACGACATGTCTTACCAATACCCCACGTGTGCCACTAGAACGGTGCGTCTACAGGGCAGCCATCTTGGAGCTGTGGCAATCACTCATACAGTGCAATACATCTATAGAGGAATGATGTGCTTTTACAATTAAAGTCGTCAGAAATCGCTCAATCCTCAAGCAATTTTCACAGGGTTTATTTGTAACAAATGGCAAACATGAAATATTGATAGATAGACATAAATACAACAAAAGGAACCCAGAAAACATTCAGATGTGCTCAGGTTTTTATTGACAACATTGCTTAAGGCTATACATTGCATTTGACGATTATTGTTATTGTATGATTGTACTACTACTGTATTATTGTTATTGCTATTCTTAGAACTATAATTAATAGTACAGTGCCCATCAGAAGTATGTGTTCATATAGTGGGAGGAGCTTAAGTAGACTTGTCAATTATGGCCAAATGAGTATGTGTTTGTAGGTTGGATGTACAAAGAGGTGTACATACTCTGTAGTGTTATAAAGGGATTTAATTGTGGGTGCAAAGTAAAATAGTGTGTGCGATTTCCCTTTATAATTTTTGTTTGGTGTATTTTTCTGTAATGTATGTTTTTTGGAGTCATTTTGTGTATTTGTGGAGCCTTTTTGTATATTTTGCATTTTTGGTTGCGGTTTTGTGTACTTTTTGTATACATATTGTATATTTTTTTGACCCATTTAGTATTTTTTTATTATAAATACACTGAGAAAAAAACTGTCAAATTTACGGTAAAATACCGGCGGCTGTGGTTGCCAGGAATGTACCGTGAAAAGAATGGGGAATCCGTAAAAAACAAAACGGTATACTGGTTTTGCAACCCTAAATTTTACAGTAGAGAACATGTTTTTTCACTGAAATCATGGTAGAAAAAATACAACTTTCCACAGCTTTTTACAGTTAGTTGCTGTTAAAACAACAGTTGTAATATAATTTTTACAGTAATTTGTTGTTAATTTAACAGTAATAGGATATACCCCATTATGGTAAATAACTGTTAAAATTACAGAAATATGGTAAACCTTAATAAAAACCTTTGACAGTAAAAAACACAGTGAAATTGTATAACAAATTACAAAATTTTATTTTGACCAGATACATTTTACGGTAAATTCCTGGCAACCACAGCTGCCGGTATTTTACCGTTAAAAATTCAGTATACATGAGGAACATAAATAGTTTACTGTACATTTTACATTAGCAACCACTAAATCTAGAACAATCTAAAGATTCTCATATATAACCATGGTAGTGAATATTACTAATAAACAATAAGAAAATTGACATTTTATCTATAAAACAGATAAAAAAACTGTACATCTATAAAACTGTACAGATCATGTGTTGTGTTTTTATAATCACAAAGCAGTATAGATGTTGAGATTACAGCATGTGTCCATATTTATATGGCTGGTAATCCATGAAGGAATGAATAAACATAAAACAAAAAGTCACTTGCCCCTGACCGATCAAGAGTAATGAGTCACTGGGTCCTGCCGTGGTTAAGGAAAACACTCAAACGTGTAGTGGAGTTTCTAATGCACATGATGAGATAGAAGATAGAAGCTCTGCTGGAGGACTGAGATGTCCATTAGGAGTTCACTTTGGACTGGCAGGATCCCCTCTACAGCAAAACATAGACAAAGTTTCAGTTTGATCAATGCTTTAGCAAAATGTACAGTAATGAACAAAACCTGTTGTCAAAAACAGGTCGAATGATAAATGATTGAAGTAGTGAGTTTGCAGTTCTTAAATCTATTTATATAAAAATGATACATACACAACACAGCCCTAATTATAATCATTATTTGTGTTAGTGTATTAAAGTTTCCCATTGATTTATCATAAAACTTGAAGTCAATAACTCAATGTGACGGTGATAAGACTTATCATTTTATAGTGTCAGTTTCCTTCATTGTATGAAACTACTCACCTGGACAATGAACCTGAGCTTGACTGACTAAGATTTGCATTTTCTGGACTTCCGCTTCCGGTCATGCCTTGCCCGGGTGCCTAGTAAAGTGCTCGGCCCGATATAAAGTTTAAATTGCCTTTTTAGCTCCACTAAACCTTACATTGATCACCGTAGCGCAGGGCCGGATGATTACAAACATGAGTTCTAACTCGAGAACGACAAAAAAGGACACTAAGGCTGGTAAAAATGAGGACCCGAAGGCGAGTCAAAAACAGCTAACGTTGGAGGCTAGCTTGGCTAGCACAGATAACAGCAGTGAGTCGCCGATGCTAGCTGAACTCCGACAGTTTCGAAAAGAATCCCGGGATGCTCAGAAGGACATAAAAGAGTCCCAAACACGGATGGAGACATCAATGGGTGCTATTGCCCAAAGAATGGATGATCTGGAGCAGAGGATGTCTACCGCAGAATCCTGAGTGGGTAATGTGGAAGACAGAGGCCTTCGACAGAAAAGGGCACTAGCTTATCTGCTAAACAAAGATGCTAAGCTAACGGCACGACAAGAGGATTTGGAAAACAGGCTCCGCAGAAACAAAATTCGAGTCTACGGTATACCTGAGGGAACAGAAGGTATGGACATGCTTCAATTTATCACAAACCTGTTCAAAACATGTCTAACGTTGCAAGGAAATCTGAATATTCAGCTTGAGAGAGCTCATAGAGCCACAACACCTAAACCAGCCGTGACGGCGCCACCGAGGTCCATAATTGCTCGTTTTTTGGACTTTAGTGTGAAACAAATAGTGTTCCAACAAGCGTGGAAGCAGGAAGAGGTGCAGTTTCAAGGGAAAAGAATCTACTTCGACCAAGACTACTCGCCCGAACTGCAAAGGAAGAGGAAGCAAGTTCGAGAAATCATCAAAAAGCTAAAGGAGACAAACATCCGGGCACAATCACCGTATCCGGCGCAACTACGTATGTTTCTGGACTCTGGTGTTAAGATTTTCCCGTCGCCGTGGGAGGCTTAATTAACTCTGAAGTCACTGGGAGTGAACGTACAGATAGAGGACCGAGATGTATTGGAGAGAGAGTTTCACAACAGATGGAGGGTCCAGGGCAGGCGCGGGAGGGAGGAGCCAGTCCTGTCTCCAGGAGAAATAAGAGCCATCCTCAGCGGCAGAGATCAAGAAAGTGAGAGGGAGGACTAGAAGATCCTCCCTTAGTCACTATGGACATGATGAAACGGTGGGTGCATTGAAAGTTTAAATCAGACATTAAATACTACAGGCAATTATAGACATGAGTTCACAAGAATATGGGCAAGCACAGAAGTGTATTCCGTGCTCTCTTTTTGTTTTTTCTTTTCTTCTTCTTTGGAAGTGGCATCAGGGCATCTACTGCAGCAGAGACTGGGACAGAATGCAGACTGCTGCATACACCTTCGGTGTACTCGCTCCAGGGAGACAGTTCTCCCCGCCCTCTTTACATCTGGGGAGGGTCACTCATAGAGTTGTGCTGATCATCAGTTTACACAGTACCAGGAACCCTCGGCATTGTTGGAAGTTATACACTGTTATTGTTTCTTTTCAGGTTCTACCTATTGGCAGATGGTCTGTAATTTGTATTTACTCTTTAAAGATTATCAAGGCATTTGGGTGGTGTTATGGTTAATATTATTTCATGATGGCAACTTTAAATATAGTGAGTTATAACATAAATGGTCTAAATCACCCTATCAAAAGGAAAAAAGCATTGGCCCAATTAAAAAGATTAAAATGTACAATTGGGCTAGTACAAGGAACTCATCTGAATGATAAAGAACATAATAAGTTAAAACGAGAGTGGGTGGGACAAGTATATAGCGCTTCATATGAGAATTATAAAAAAAAAGGGGAGTAGCTATTCTCTGTCACAAGTCCTTATGTTTTGTACCAGAGAAGATTCTTAAGGATAAAGGCGGACGATGGGTCATGGTTATTGGCTCGGTTGGAGAAAGTATTCTAACAATTATGAATCTCTACGCTCCAAATGAAGACAACCCAGGTTTTTTTAAAGAGGTCGCTCAAGTTTTGGCAGGAAACGCCAAAGGAATGGTAATTATAGTGGGGGATTTTAATTGCGTATTGAACAGTCATATGGATAAATTCCCCTCTGATCAGAGATATCAAACCTCTAAATCACAAGTGTTATGTAATGTAATGGAAGAACTAGGGCTCATTGATATTTGGCGTGCAAAGAACCCAAAGACTAGAGATTACACACATTTTTCAAAAGTTCACAAAAGCCACTCAAGAATTGATTTTTTCTGTATTTCTAATCAGGAGGCCTATAGGGTAAAACATTGCCATATTGAGCTTCAAACACTGTCTGACCATGGACCTGTGGTTATGTCCATGAGTTTGGATCAGGACAGACAGCCAAAATTATGGAGAATGAATGTCTCAATCTTGAACAAGCCTGAGGTGGTCCAATCTATTAAAAATTAGATTAAAATATATTTAGATACAAATGACAATGAATACATTTCTCCCTCCATTTTATGGGACGCTGCTAAGGCGGTACTGAGAGGCAAAATTATATCAATCTCTCCTCACATTTAAAAAAAGAGTGTGAGAAGACTTTGAAAAACTTAGAAGAACAGATCAAACAGCTGGAGATGGATCACAAAAGAACGAATAATGAGAACACACTAACAGAACTTAACAAACATAGACAGACACTAAATCAAATACTAACATATAAAGCAGAAGGCGCTTTACGTTTCTCTAATCAAAAGTATTATGAATATGGAAACAAAGCAAGCAGATTGCTTGCCTTTCAACTAAAGAAATCCCAAGCTTTTGAATAGTTCTTTTTGAATTGTTCAAAAAGTTACATGTCCCACTTCCAAAAACATGGTGTCCCATCCCAAGGCCATAGCAAATGCATTCTCAAAGTACTACGCTCAGTTATATAGTTCAACAACTTCTCTGGATAAATCAGAACAAATTAAGCTGTTTCTTCAACAAATTAATCTTTCAAAACTTGATGAAGATCAATCTAAGTCACGAGTGGAGAATATGACTAAAGAAGAAATAAGGTTTATTATAAGAAAGCTAAAAAATAATAAGTCGCCCGGACCGGACGGTTTCCCAGGTGAATTTTATAAATGCTTTGAAACCGAGCTCACTCCCATTTTACAAAGAGTGTTTAACTACGCGTTGAGTTCAAAAGACCCCCCAAAAACTTGGGCGGAAGCATTAATTTCAGTCATATATGAAGATGGAAAGATCCTACACAGTGCGCCTCCTATAGGCCAATTAGTTTACTGTGTAACGATGTAAAAATTTTAAGTGCTTTACCAGCTAGAAGACTCCAGGGAGTAATCAATAAACTCATTAATCCAGACCAGACGGGCTTTATACCTGGAAGGCTTGGATCAAATAACATTAGGCGCACTCTTAATATTATATCAGCCGCCCGAGAGCAGCCCCACCAGTCATGAGGTGCTTGAAAGCCTACAGCAATGTTTCGGGCTATAAAATAAATGAAACGATGATGATTAAGGGCTGCTGGCCTCCAAAGCTATCCAACACAGTTCAATTCAATTGGTCACAGGGTTTTCGATACTTGGGTATTTTGATCACGGCTGACAGCTCTCGGCTGTATAAAGCAAATTTTGAAAATTTAATAGACAAAATTTGTGAGGATTTAGATAGATGGGAGATATTGCCGCTCTCTCTTCTTGGGAGAGTTGGTACTATACGAATGAATATTCTCCCCAGGCTGTTATATTTGTTTTTGTCACTTCCTATCTGGATCCCAGCAACTGTTTTTAAGAAATTACAAAAAATGATTTCTAATTTTATTTGGCAAAAAAACAAAAACAAGAATCAAATTCACACAACTGACCAACTCTAAAACACTCAACTTACCTAATTTAAAACTATATTACTGGGCAGCACAGCTGCGCGGGGTAGTGGAGTGGCAGAGACAAAATGAACATGGTTGACACTGGAGCAGAGTTCATGCACTGAAATTCCTCTTCAGGCTCTGCCGTGGTACTCCAAGGAGAATAAGAATAAACTCTCAAATGTTTGGATGAAATGTACACTTAAAATTTTGACCAACATATGGAAAAAAATCAAGGCTTATTTTTCCATATCTAGGGCAATGAGGATCACAGATATTGTAGATTTTAAACCAGGAAAAATGGATTTTAGATTCAGAGAATGGGCAAATAAAGGGCTTTTACTGATAAATGATCTGTTTGAGGGGGAAATTCTATCTTTTAACCAGTTACAAGAAAGATTTGGGCTGAATTCAACAGATTTTTATAGGTTTCTTCAGTTGAGAAGTTACTTGATGTCACACATAGAGTGGTTCTCCCTCAAAATGCAGCCTTCTGAACTAGAAGGATTTCTAATTAATCTTCATAAGAAACCAAAATGTGAAGGGGTGGTGTCAAATCTATATAAATGTTTGCATGCGGGTGGGGGGGGTGGATCTCTGGAGGCAAAGGGAAGGTGGGAGCTGGAGATGAACATTGTGATTGAAGATCAAATCTGGGAACAAGTATGTGAAAGTGGGCACAAACTGACCAACAGTCCAACTTGGAAAGAATTTGCTTGGAAAGTAAATACTAGATATTTTAAAACTCCTTTTTTAATTTCCAAGTTTGATAAGAAAACAACAGACCAAGGCTGGAGACTCTGTGGTCAGGTTGGAGACCACACACACATTTTCTGGGATTGCCCTAAATTAAAAAAATTCTGGGAGGAAATTAGGAATGAAATTTCAAATCTTTTACACACTCACTTTGAAAGTGACCCACTGGCTTTTGTCTTCGGGGTGCTCCCCCCTGACTACTTAAATAAACCAAATATGTACTTGTTTAAAATACTGGTGAAGATGATTACAGTGTCTTGGTTGAAACCATTGCCCCCTACAGTGGATCAATGGAAACAGAGACTCATGAAAGTGTACACAATGGAAAAAATAACAGCAAGCCTCAATTTGACTATGGACTTATTCAAGAAAAGGTGGAATCCAGCTATTACTCATTTTGGACTGACATAAATGTTTCGAATCCATCATACCAATGCTTGACTCTTGTATAAGTGCAATGACCATACTTCATCACTACAACTATGATTATTGTTATCTTTTGTATTACCGCATATTTTGCATTGCCTAAACGACCGTCTGCCGTAGAGTTTGTTTTGTTTGTTCGTTAAAAGGATACTACACTACAGCTTTATAAATGTTATGACATGAGTGACGATAATTTGTAATGCGTGAAATATGAATAAAAAGATTTGCATTTTCTGTCCATCTTTTGCTAAACTGAACAATACCTTGCTTACCTCTTATTGAATCTTTAAGTGCAGACTTGATTGAAGACGGTGAGAGCCACGTACAGACAGGGTGCAATGTTTAGGGAAACCAAATAATTCGTACAGGCGTTATCATTTCTGCCAGAAGACTCACAGTGACGTTGACAATGAAGCTTTCATTGTGGACTGGTTAGATCCTTTCTGCATTCAGAAAGAAAACAACAAAAAGGGCATATACCATAAATAATAAACATGACAAAAATAAGACAAGAAATTAAAAGAAAATAAGTACAAAACAAGTTTCCCAATATTGACAATGTGCAGGTTTGTGCTGCTTTCTATACTAGTGATGACCGATACATCAGCCGGCTGATATTATTGGCCGATGTGGGCTGGTGCGTTCACCGATCTGCATTATATACAAAGCAGAAACATTTGTTCTACATCACCTGTTTTTAATATTTGTTAAATATTTTTTACTCGTCGTTCTACCTCACCTTTGTTAATTTCAATAAATGTTTGTTCTTTTAAAATTGAGACTCGTACCATTTGCTATCATCATTGTGTAATTTTCATGATGTAAATATCTATTCCATACTAGGGATTGACCGATATGGGTTTTTTAGGGCCGATGCCGATACAGATTTTTTTCCCTTAGCTGATGACCAATACAGACGGCCAATTTTCTTGAGCCGATATTTGGAGTCGATACTACTTTTGCTCCCTCAATTTACATCATAAAAATTACACAACGATGATAACAAATGGTACGAGTCTCAATTAAAAAATTATAGAAATAATTTAAGGAACAATAACATCAACAATCCTCACAGAAAACTATCTAAAAGAGTATTTAGGATTTGACTCCCTGTCTCAGCCGGACAAACTGTCCTGTTAAAGTCATCTGTGTTGAAGTGCCACAAAACCTTCCCGTTTCAACAAACACAGTCAGATGAAATCACTATAATACCTTAACAAAAGCAACAATAAAGTCAAGAAACTTGTCTGTTCTTTTATTTAGCAATTTCAAACACGAGACGACTTACCAACCACAGAGGGCCCCAATTACAAATGAACATGGAATAAAATAAACCATCCAAATATTGCTTTAATGGTACATGGTATGTATAATGGTCTAATGATGTCAATGTCAACTCTAACCACATATAATTACAAAAAAATTAAAAGTTAAAGAGAATTACAAATAATTATTTAATGTTAAAAATGGGGCACACAGTGACTTAGCGGTTAGCACGTTTGCCTCACAGCTATAAAGTCCTAAGTTGAAGCCCTGGGGTGAACACTTAGGTCCTTTCTGTGCAGAGTTTGCATGTTCTCCTAGTGTTTGCCTGGGTTACCTCCACATACTCCAGTTTCTTCCCACAATTTAAAAACATGGCCATTCGCTTCATTAGAATTTTGAGATTGCGCCATTGGAGTGAATGTGAGTGTTTAGTTCACAAACAATGTTACCATGGTGACATACTCAGAGAAGAACATTGCGTTTAGGAATGGAATACTCAGAGTTTCCCTCATTTGAGCCCGAACATACTCAGAGTTTCAACATACCCCGCTTTATGAAATACCCCTCGGTTCCGTTAAGCTGGGTTCTAACTGGAACAGCGGTTTCATCAAAAAGAAAACACTTTAGTTACCATAGTAACAGTCCGTGGAGCAAACCTGCTCCTGCAGCAGGCTTGGCTTAAGATGCAGACTCACTCTCATGAAACCATGTCATCATTATTAAAAAAGTGATTTAGTGATGCTTTAAAACACTCACTAAAGATCTACAAAAGAAAAAAGGAGTCAAAAAAACTTCTGTTAAACTTTTTTTTAATGTTAATACTGCTTTAATGTGGTATTTTAAAAGAAAATTAAACAGAATAATAGTAAATGTTTAAATATGATTTTAAATCAATACAAATGACAATGAAATCATTGTCTTATTATGTGTTTAATGCGTCCCGTACTTTTTAATGAGATGGTCACAGTCTCCATGTGTTAAAACCATCCGTAATGATAATATGTTTATATAAGGATACGTGCGTATCCATCGCCTCCGTTTACCACACGGTATAAATGTCCATTTATTGAGGATCCAGAGATGAATAATGACAGTCACAGGGCAGAGCACTAAAGCTCCCCAATGACTAAAATACGCTGTGCCCTGTGCGTTGTGCACCTGCACCGGAAGCGTCAGCAGTGTTGGGCGTGACATCGAGCGTCACACAGCACCGCTGAGCTGCTCCCTCTGTTTTTGAATTTAATGTTTAAAGGTGCAGTCCGCAACTCTCAGGTCCCTCTCCCCCTGCCTCCCCGTTGCCCTGTCTCCAAAAGTCCTTCCCTCAGAGGAGCTAACAAACTAACGTTAGACCGACAGCAACATCACAGTAACATAACATGCTCTGTTAAAAGCATATTACTGCAACGCATCTCTCTCTCTATTTGCACAAACCTCAGCAGAAGCAACAACTCAGTGACATTTACAGCAGCCACGTGCACATGAACACACGCACTACAGATTTCTAGTGTAACAATTATAAATCAAACATAACGTAAATCAAGCAGCAGTAATTAACTTTCAAGCAGAAAAGTCGCTAATTCCATCTTCTACTCCTCCAGACCATAAAAAAGACAGCACTCTAGCTCCGGGAAAGGGGCAGGGCCTGTGAGCAACAGCTGTCAGACAGCCCATCAAACACAATCTTGGCTCTGATTGGTTCTTTTTGCTCAGGCGTGGTGCATTCATTCGACTCTGTCTTAATATTGTTGCTGTGGCTGCTGAGGTGAGTGAGTGGAGGAGGGGGGTTTGGTAAGCGTGTGTGTGTTGACTTTCACACAGAGGGACATCCACAGTGTCTTCTTGTTCTGCTGCTGCAGCTGCCCGAACGTTAAACCACAAACCGTAAACCTTTTTAGTATTATCTGCCTTCTTTTTTGTACTGTATACTTTTCGTTTTACCTCTCTCCGTTTTTGGCAACCCAATTTTAATCTATTTATCGACGTGTTGGCAAGTCATGGTCTGAATGTCAAGCGTTGACTTAAGTCTCTCTTGCGCATGCGGCATACCTGTCAAGTATCCCATTTTGGCCGGGAAACTCCCGTATTTTGCCCCTCTTTCCCGCCATCTTCCCGTATTAGTTTTTTTCCGTAAATATCCTGTATTTTAATGTAATAATAATTAAAAGATGCCTTACTAAACTGAATGCCGTCACTAGCCTCGCGAGAACTTCCACCTGAAATGGCCTGAGTGACAGTTCTCGCGAGATTAGTGACGACAGCGGCAACAAACCCGGAAACAACTCAGAACAGAGATGATGAATGAAGACGTTCTGGTGAAAAAAACAAAGAACTGGTGTAAATATGTTGTGAAATGAGACACAGAGTTTATCTTCATAAAGACCATCAGGATGTGACACAGTTACACGTTCTGTGAGATTAATAACTGAGATTTTAACGTCTACCACAGAGGAAGTCACTATAAAAAAATCAGCCATTCACAAGCTCCACAAATATACACTGCTTTAAAAAAGTGTTAAAGAATGTAAAGTCTGTAATAAATGTGTCTAATAAGTCATTAGTGAATACCAGAGAACCACATGAGTGATTATGAGAAATTAAAATAAAATATATAATGAAAATAAAATGTTAATGTCTAACTTAAAGACAAGCAATGTGAAATTAACAGTAAATATACAATGTGTTGACTTGTATACAAACTGTAAGTATATTAAATAAACATATGTGCTTCATATACACATTTATGTTTTTATTTAGGCTGTTTTATAATTTAGGAATTAGGGCTGGGCAATATATTGAGATTCAAGATGTATCGAGTTTTCTATTTTTGTCAATATAGAAAACTATAATATTTCATATATATATATATATATATATATATATATATATAATAGCTTATAATGTATCAAAATACTAGTTTTAGGAGTTGCTGCTTTAACTTCTCAGAACAACATGTAAAGCTCAGTTAGATGATTAATGAGTGTCACATATTGATCAGCTGTTTGTTAATAAATGTCCCTTTGTAGCATTTTGCATCAGCAAATTTAACCCAAAATTGTCTTTCTGGTCAGACTTTATTTGATCAAATTATTGAGATTTATATCATATATCACCATTTTGAGAAAAAATATTGAGATATGAGTTTTGGCCCATATTGTTCAGCCCTAGTAGGAATGTTATCAGCATTTCAATGCTCATAAAGGTCGACCTACCAGGTTCTAATCACATAATTGTATTTGTAGGAAGATGAGTTATTATTAATGGGTTATATAACTAAGAATATTAATTATGATTATAAATATTACTTCAAATTTATTTGCGGGGTGCCACTCCTTTTAACAGGAGAAATATGTCTAAGTTTTTAGACTAAACTCATCAATGTGAAACCAGGGGAAAGTGAATTCTAACAGCAAGTCTACACCATAGTCACAGCTTTAATGAATCAGAGGAATCAAAGATTATGTTTAACCTTTTTTTCAAAAGTTAACAATTAACACAGTCAAAATATCAATTGAAATGGGATAATTAAATCATGATAAAATGCATTTCTAGGCTAATGAAAGTGAGGATTATATGTAATAAAGTGAAATCACTATGCTAGGAGAAAGCTAGTCTACTAAATATTGAATAAAGATGCAGGATACATATTCGAATAATAAGATCATAAAATCAAAGAATAAAATAAAGAGAGCTCATAACAAAGAGAGGGAGACGAACAGGGGAGACGAACAAACATGAATGAGATGAACTGTGTGCGGATCATGTTGTGAGTGTGTGTGTGTTTGTAGTTATGGCAGTATGTGTGTGATCTATTGTGGATAAAGTTGCTAATGAAAGTTCATTCTTGTACCTTGAAGATGTCAGGGTTGGACCTGGAGGTGCTGTTTGAGCAATACAGCCGGACGTGCCACCGTTGGTTCTGTTTCGGTTCAACAGAATGTAGCCCCTTCAGCCGATCCAAGCGGTTCTGGCTTTCGCAGCTGGGTTATAGAATGGCTCTTGGCTTACCACAGGGGGTCACAGGCCGGGCTTCCTTTCGGCTGTTACGCACGTCACTAGAGGCTGTATTTGTCCGAATCAAGCAGCTGTTGATTACAAAATCTAACTGTTTCAACTAAAAATAAAATGAAATAAATGAAAAGACTGGAAACATGAGGGAACACGTGTGAGCATGAACGCCCGCGTCCAAAACTGAAGTTTCTGGTCGCGCGTCTTTTTTTAAAGGGGATTTGGAGACGCCTTGGTTGATCATTCTGTGATCATGTCGGTGATTGGTCACTGCCTCTGCTTTCAGCTTGTGGATGTGTCTTGGGTGTGTGTGTGTGAATGGGGTGACAGACAACAAAGGGATGATTCTAAACATAAAAGAATGCCTAATAATTAATTCCACATACTTCTAAACATCTTTTCAACATCATATCTTGAAATATCATCTATAATGAAAGAGTTTGATACCAAACATGACTAGAAAATATCCTATGAACACTTTACGAACCAGTTAATGAATTTTACTTGTAATTACTCATAAACATAAATGTCAAAAATCAAATATATGCTTCCTCTTAACTATATGGTCGCAGTAGGTACCTCAAACTAACTTTTGTGATGTTTTCTGGTATTTTTAAGCATTTTTTTAAATGATTAAACATTTAACATAGCATTCTGTGGGTATTAAATTACATGAAACGAGTGTGATCGAACAGACAATATTTGCAATTTAAATTTCTGTATGAATCATTCCAATAATGTTTTCATTTGTAACTTTTCAGTCAAGCACATGTCCTTTGTTCTCATTTGAGCGGGAGAACTGGGGTTATTCCATCGTCCTGTGTAACCATTGGTGTGGGTTCGAGAGGTGGCAGCATCTGCAGGGGGTCGGAGCCCAGAGTTTGAAAACTTAGCATGTAAACATTGGCTGGCTGCTTCCTTTTGATCGTAATGTAGCAGAGAGATGATAACAGGAGACAAACTGTTCTGGGATTCTTCTGTCCCTTTGTTCGGACAGAAAGGGGGAGAAGACCCCCGTGGGGCACGTTTACATTTCACAGTAGGCACCAGACTCCCCGACTTCACTGACTGGTGAAGCCAAATGTTCTAAGTCCAGATCAACTTGAGGGTTTAGTTCCCTACATATTTAGTAAGTGGTTGACAAGTGGGTATTTTAGATTTCTTGTCCACCTCTGGATACTGGAGCTTGGTTGGGTTGGTGGGACGGCTCGTAGTGGGCGCCAGAAAATTCCCCTTATTTTCAAATCCAAAACTTGACAGGTATGGCATGCTGCATGGGCAAAAATAACTAAAGGTGGAGGGAGGGGCATGACGACACACATTTTGACACATTTTTAAAAACAACTTGTCATAGGGGGAAAAAAAGGCAAGAGCAACATAAAGGGCCTCTTGTACTGAGTGACCAAAAATAATAAAAATAAATAATAATAATCAGAATTTAATTTTTTGGGAGGATTGCCCCCCCCCCCCCCACAGGCCTGGGCCCGGTGCAATTGCACCTGTTGCTACCACCGTAGAACCGGCCCTGGTTAGAGCAACCCAAAGCAGCACAAGCTGCTAAATGATCCTGATTGCTTCACCTCCTATAGAACTCAATGGGCTAACAGGGGCTAACCATGTCATTTCAATGTGGCGGTGCACAGTTACCCTGTTACAAGTAGTCCCAGTTTTAAAAGTTGATCAAAATGAATATGGTGCAAAATAATGCGTTTTGTAAGTAAGTAAAATGTATTTGTATAGTGCTTTTCACAGACCGAGGGTCACAAAGTGCTTCACATCTTACAGTTAAAAAACAATAACAATAACAGAGTTGTAAATAACCACAGGTATATTTCTGTTTAGAAACAAGGTTTAAAGTGTTTTATTTTGGTGCTTATCATCATTTTTTGCAGTTAGTTTTAGTTAACTTCCGGTTTAAAAATGTAATGCTTTTATTTTGAAATCATCACTTCCTGTTTGCCGTTTTATGCTTGAGGTAGCTTGATGGTGATGGAAACACACGGAGAAGTGTGAGAAAACGACACGGAGCGGTTTTAAAAGTGTTTTTATGTTTAGTTACCCCCTTGAAGAGGCACAAGGTACGTTTAAAATGTTTGATAATGTTGCATCAATGTTTGGTGTGTCCAGAGTTGTACTTTTGTTGGGTTCTGTGATGTTTGTTTGAACTTATGCACGTGTAGGATTTTATGCAGAGATGTAAGAGCTTAGCGTTTAGCTTATACTTTGTTTTTATATATTTCAGCTCTTACGGTGAATTTGAGGTTTCCTGTCAATAAACCTGTTTCATCAGTAAAGTCTCAACCTTCATTCGGGGGGGTATGCTACAAGAGTACACATGCCAGTACAGTGCAATGTCAGTAGAACGCAAAAAATAAATGTGTCCATACAAAGCCTACACTGGACAGATACAAAAGTGTGGCTAGAAAACCTCCCTAAAAAAGAATGTCTTTAGTTGATTTTTAAAATCACTCACTGAGTCCAGCATGCGCAGAATGTATGGCAGATCGTTCCAGAGGCGAGGAGCTACCCCCTTAAACAATCAACCTCCTCGGGTTTTAAAGCGAGTGCGGGGAATCGGCAACAGGTTCTGAGAAGAGGACCTTAAGGTCCTATTAGAAACATAGGACTGGATCAGTCCCTTAATGCAGTGTTTCCCAAACTTTTTTTCTGGGGACCCACATTTTAAAGTCGATAAATCCTTGTGACCCAATAAACATTAGGCCCATATAGTTCATATATCACAAAGAGAATTTATTCATTAACAAAATATTTATGACTATTTTTAAGGTCAGTTAAGCTATTTAAAAGAAATACAGATATTTGACAAAGCACAATTCTTTTTATTTACCTATTGTTGACAATAAGTAAAATGCAGGTCAAATGAGAAAGGAAGAGTTGACAGGGCATCTCATTGTTTTCATATTCTCATCATTACAGTGTACACAATTTATACTTAATGAGACAAAGTGCAAAATAGGGCAGTTAATAATTTATTTTTTTTCTTATCATCAATAAAACCAGACAGAATCAATGCATGCCTTTCATATAACATTCAATGCTTTGCACAACTACCAGAATAATATGAACATTAAGTTAAATCAAAAACATGTTTCTTACTGAAATATTTTTTGAGAACTTTTTTATGCACCCACTGTAACCATATTTACTCAAGTAAGATCATTTGAGGCAAAATACATGCATTCAGGAATGGTTAACAGGGCATCTCACTGTGTTTATAATATACACATTTTATAAAGTGCACAATATGACAGGCTATCATTTTTTCCCCTCAAAACAAAAATATCTATGTAACAATAGTAATATGACCCTTCAGAGCCATCAAAAACATGCCTTTTTAATTTTTTTTAAAATGTTGGTCAGGCAGAAGAAGAGTAATGTGTAAGTGCACCAGTCCTTATCATCATTGTTTCATCAAATCAAGGCAGTTTACCTGGATAATGGGAGAGATGGGCCTGCTTGTTTTTTAGAATTACATCCCAGTTTGGCGTACATGAGGAGAGTGCAACACGCATATCAGGTGCAGCATTCAGTCTATTCCTGTATTTTGTCTTTATTTTTGTGAGAACAGAGAACCCAGCCTCACATTTGTATGTAGTTGTAAAAGGAATAAGCAACAGTATGCTTGCCTTACTTAAGACAGGGTATTCAGATGAAATGCTTACCCAAAATGATGATAATGTCATGGATTCATGTCTTCTTTTAAGTGTCTGGCCACTGCTCAGCTGTAACAGCTCGGTTTCTTCAGAAGCAGTTAGTCCAAGCTCCAGCAATGACTCTGGACTTTCAAAATCAAAGGGATGTTGGATCCACCTTTTATCATGCAAAATGTCATATCTGTCCTTAGGGAAATAGTGCTCAAAGTTATCAATGAGTGCAACTAGGTGTGCCACTATAAGCCCAGTCAGATGTTTCACTTGTGTGTCAGTGACATCATTATCCTCTATGTGCTTTAACACAGTAGGGAACATGTAGTGGCTGGGTTTTGGACTTCTGAATTGTGCAAGCCACAGCTTCAGAGACTTTTGAAAGGTGAGAATGTGTTTCCAGTTTTGAAAAACATCATCATTCTGTCCTTGCAGTTTCAAACATAGCTCATTGAGAGATGAAAAGATATCCGCCAGATATGACACTGTAAAAAGCCATTCTTCAGTGAACATCTCTGCAAGTGAAGACTTTTTCTCAAGGAGAAAAGCATGAATTTCATTTCTCAGTTCATATATTCTTGTGAGGCCTCTACCTTTGGAGAGCCAGCGCACTTCAGCATGAAACAGTAAATGGGTGTGGTCCGCCCCCATGCCGGCGCACAGCTGATCAAAAAGCCGACTGTTGAGCGCGCTTGCCTTTAATAAAGTTCACAACACGAATTACTTCTTTCAATGATTTGTCAAGCTCGGGGGGTATTCCTTTGCATGCCAAAGCCTGGCGGTGAATGAAACAGTGATTCCACACGATGTCTTCACCAGCTGCCTCCTTGATTCGCTGTTTCTGCCCGTCATGTTTGCAGCCCCGTCACTCGTTATACCTTTACAGTTGGCCCAGCTCAGCCCGCACTCTGTAACCACGTAGTTGCTCAGTACAGAAAATATCTGTTCACCTTTCGTTCCGTTAGGAATATTCAAGCAACATAATAAATCCTCCACAAATTCGGTTTCCCACACACACCTTACGTATACCAACAAAGTTGCGCAGTCCGAGACGTCGGTGCTTTCATCCAGATGGATTGAGCTGCCTTCAATCTTGTTATGAGCTGTTCCTCAAGGTTGTTTGAAATGTCATTTATCCTTCGGGAAACAGTGTTGTTACTCAGGGGGATGCATTTTAATCTTTGTGCGGTTTTTTCATCAGTAACTGTGCTAACCTATTGCGGCAGGCAGAATTATTTTTTCTGCAGCAGTATGGGGCTGCTTCTCTTTGGCCACGGTCAGAAACCATGTATGATGCTAGCTGGGCTTTGTCATTTAAAGTCACGTTTCTACGGAGAAGCTCAGCTGATGATTCAATCTCCTGTGCTTTCCTTTGAAAGAAATCCAGAGGTTTCTTTGCCAAGTCGAAGTGAAGTGTTTCCAAATGTCTTTTTAGTTTAGTTGGTTTTAAACTCTCATTTGCGAGTTTTTTGCTGCACATAACACAAATGGGTGGAGCTTCTTGGTTTGTTTTGGAATAATTAACAAAACCATATTTCAGGAAGTAGTCTTTATATGGCCTTGGTCTTGTTTTTCTTTTTTTATTTGGAGGCTGTTCTCCCAAATCCTCAAAAGTACTACCTGCTCCGGTGTCAGGTCGAAAGCAGCCACTGGTTCCGCTTTCCTCACATTCTTCATCATTATGGCGTCTTTCACTTGAAGTAGCTTTGCTAACATTAGCTACGATATGTTCTTTGGCTAAACCTGTCTTTGATTGCCATTGAAGGGTCGGTTTGGGTTTATTTTCAAGCTGGCTTTCCTCGGGGACGGTATTTTGGCTGTTGGCAGTGTTAGCCTGGTCTTTAGCTGGCTATTTCTTCTTAATTAGCCAAGCATCCATTTTTATGGCTGGTTGCTGACTCTTCAGGTGCAGTGCAGAGCGCAGAGCTCTGTCGCAGCTAAAGAACAAAAAAAAAAAAAAAAAGCAGAAGAAGAAAATGACGAGCTCCCTCGTGTGGCTAATAGATGAATAACACATATAAATTTTAATCAACAATGAAAAATAGTGCTCGACTTGGCGACCCATACAAAATCTCCCGCAACCCACTTGTGGGTCGGGACCCCGCCGTTGGGAATGACTGCCTTAATGTATTCACACCCAACACAGCATAACGTGGATGGCTGTTCATCATAGGAATGGGATCCACACAAGGTTCCTGCTGCTTAACAGAAGGTTTTCCTTGCCGCCATGATGAATTCATGTTGGGTGTGGGATACATATGTATGTGTATATACGTATATATGCATATGTCTATCCATAAAATGAAGAGTCTGTCCTTAAGACTGCTCTACTGTAAAGTGTCTCGAGATACCATTGGTTATGATTTGGCGCTATACAAAAAAAAGATTGATTGATTGATTGATTGATTGATTGATTGATTCAGGCGCCTGACCATGAAGAGCCCTGAACGTCAGTACCAGGATTTTAAAGTTAATCCTGTATATGACAGGGAGCCAATGTAAAGATTTTAAAATAGGAGTAATATGGGCTCTCCTGTGGGTGCGGGTCAGGAGCCGCGCAGCAGAGTTTTGGACTACTTGTAGACGAAGCCAGTCTCTGAGGTTCAGAGGACTTAAAAGAGCAGTACAACTGGAGGTCATCTGCATACAAGTGATAGGAGACCTCACTGAACTGCTGGATCAGCTCGCCAAGAGGGAGTAAATAAATTAAGAACAAAAGCAGCCCAAGGACCAAACCCTGGGGTACACTCCACTTAAAGTCTGCAGTTTCCGACATCATAGTGTTAGACGACAGAGAACGTTCTACCAGTCAGGTATGATCTGAATGGTAAATGGTAAATGGACTTGATTTTACATAGTGCTTTATCACCACACTGAAGCAGTCTCAAAGCGCTTTACATATCAGCGCATTCACCCATTCACTCTCACATTCACACACCAGTGGGAACCACTCTAACACAGAGCCTGACATACCAACCACATCGCGATTGACCATGTCAAACGCAAATGAAAACAGAATATTTACCAGAGTCGGCAGCCATCATGATGTCACTGGACACTTTCAGCAGGGCTGTTTCAGTGGAATGGAACTTTCTGAAACCAGACTGGAAAGTGTTGAAAATGTTGTTAGCCTCCAAAAACGATGTAAGTTCTGAAGTTCTGTTTGGTCCAAGCTAGGTTTTTTCAATTGAGGTTCCACAACAGCATGTTTAAGAGAACACGGGAACACACCAGCTGAAAGATAAATGTTAAACATTTTAGTGATCAATGGGTCGATTGATTCCGAAACATTAATAAAAAGTCTAGCTGGGATGACATCTAGACGACAGGATGATACTTTCATGCTTTTTATGGTAAATAGGACATCCACTTGAGAGACTGACTTAAAGGATGACCAACTATGAGGAGGAGGGTCAACACAGGCTTGATTGCAGGAAGGAGGAGAAGCAATATTCTCTTTTATTTTCCTAACCTTGTCAATAAAAAAGTTCAGAAACTCATAACAACCAGCCCTGTACTGTGCCGAAACAGCGGTAACAGCGGGTGAGACAATAGAACTGATTGTGTCAAAGAGCACTTTAGGATTTCTCTTATTTGATCAGCTGATAAAAGTAACTTGATCTAGCCTCCTCTAGTAGATTATTTAAGGAGGCAACAAGTTCCCTTAGAATAAGTCTATGGACCTCAAGCCTGGAGGAGTACCACAGGCACTCGATTTAACATGATCTCCCTAGGTTCACAATCTTGTCATTAATCCAAGGACAAAACTGTTGACGGGACACAGTATTAGATTTAAAAGGCACCACTTGATTCAGGATAGTAGTACAGTGCCTATTAAAACAACAACAATTCATCAGTTTCAGTGGAGCCATTAAAAACAGTGGTCAAAACTGTCACAGAATCTATCTGCTGTTGTCTCTGAAATGATCCTACTCTCTACTTTAACGGGTAGAGGGCGGGGCTCAGGATGAACCCCCATGTCAAAGAACACACCACTACGATCGCATAGGTGAACGTACTCAACACTCACGTTTTCCACCTTCAAATCAAGTTAGGTCCAAAGTATGACCTTTCAAGTGAGTGGGGCCTGAGACATGAATGAAGTTTAAAGATTCTGTCATAAACAAAAGGTCTGCTGCTGGGGTAGAAACATCATTATCAATGTGCAGGTTAAAATCCCCCAGAAATAAAACCTTTTCCAATCTTATGATAGATGTGAAAAAGTCAGTGAAATCAGATAAGAATGCAACAGCAGGGCCAGGGGGACGACAAATTAAAACACAATAAAACTAATTTGCAGAACCGAATTGCATCATGACTCAGAAGTTCTAAAGTTCTCTGTGCTCATCACTCTGCATGTGAACGCATCACTGTATACAGTGGCCCGACCACCGCCGTGGCGAGGGGGCGGAGCAGCCGCCTGGACACAATGCGTTCAGAAGAATGAATTCTCCATCCAAGGAAAAGGACCTGCAGGTTTTTCCTGGACAATAGTTCATTTAACAAAAATGCCTTATTTGCAATGGAGCGTGCGTTTAATAATCCAAAGTGCCTGGGCAAAGGAGAAGCAGGTTTTCTATCTGCGTGCTCTGAGATTGACCGCAGGTATCTTGTACGGTCACGTGACATCCAGCTGTAGCGACTGCTCAGATGATGCTCCGCCGAAGTAAACACAGAAGGCCAGAGCAGCGTTGTGGTCCAGGGATCACTTCCAACTTGGAACTGGACTGTTCCCTCGTAGGATGGAGACCCGCAGGGCGGAGGCAGGGCAGCACTGTTACTCACGTCCTGCTTCTGGAGCTACCTGTAGACTCGCACAGCCCGCGTGAAGCCAGACCGTCTCCATGCGGCTCGTCGGATTTGGACCTGAACACCAGCCCTGCAGCCTGTGGGTCTCGCCCTTTTTTTTGGGGTTGCCCGGGGGTTTCCCCGGCAACAAGTAATTCTGGGAATTGGGGGTGCACACGAACGGGGGCGGAAAAATGTTCCTGTAGCTGTCCCAGTCATTGAAGTCATCGCCGCATTGATATTGAAAAGAGAGCTGCAATCATATGTCCGTACAGCGACAGCACAATCGCTGGCCATCAGAAAAGATATGATGGTAGAGATTATTAGAAATGATGCAGGAAACGGACACTGTAGACATTGTAGCAGAGAGGCAGCGGCACAGCCAAACACAGGCACCCAGATCATCGGCATAGTCATAGATCTTCTAATAAGGACATTTCAAATGTTTTAGGCCACATCTGTAAAAACAGTGGAGGATCCCTTTAAGACACTTTGATGAAATACCCCTCTGGACTGGATTCCTCAACAGAAACACTAATGTTATGCAAACATCATTTCTGATTTAGTTTGGAAGTTAGAGCCATTAGAGCGCAATCAATAGCGATTATAGCCTTAAATGGATTTTCACAAATTAAATACTGTTGTCACATATCAGAAACCATGTTTATGTGAAAGTATGACATCTGTGGAACAAATTGCTCCCCCTTCAATGACCTCTTTAGGAGGTTATAATCAGAGACTTAACCTCATCGTTGTTTAATCATCCTCTTACTTATCTCTTTTGTCTCGAACGATTTCAAGTAAATGAGCGAAAGTTGTAGACAGAGGCTGCTCGGGGACTTTCTTGAGAAGTGGCAGGCATATTTGCAAACGCAATACCGGCTTTGCTCACGGCACAAGGTCCACGATTAAATATTGCATTGACTTCTTCCTCAGTAAGGCGATGTTTGACACGGTTAATTCCATGATTCTGACCAGCACACACATTGGCCAGCGAGTTAATGACATCTGCATTTTTAGAAAAATTGCAGACACAAGGTTTTGTGCAGCTTCACTCATTGTTAAAGAAGACGTAGGTCCGTGCGGAAAAATGACTTAAAAGATGGCGTCCAGGTTTTTTTTATGTATATATATATTTAGACTTTTCATTTATTCCATAGTTAGCATCAAGTGAGCTAACCCAACACCTCCAAGTCAGCCACTCACTTAACCATATGGTACAGAGTGCTTTAATCTTAACCAAGATGCTCTATACTGGACAGGAACCATGACAATGGCAGTGATTCCTAACAAGGGCTAGGCATACCTTAAAGGGTGAAATAGCAAAGGATCCATGGAACCATTTATCAAATTATTTTCAAGATAATAATAATTCTTTGACACGTGTCAAACCTTAAAAAAATAAGTAAGCCAAGCAAGTGGTGTCACCTTACTATAACTCTGAAGACGTGGTAAAAGGCAAAGCAATGATGATCCAATACCCCAAATGTAACATTAACATGTTACATGCTAGCAGGCGTTCTGTCCTGTCTGTGCACCGTCCTCACAAAATACAGCCAGATCAATTATTATTCTGTCAGAGGGAATGGTGTCACTAAAACTAATAAATAAACTTAATAAATTATATATGTTAGTGATAGGATCGCCCCACGGCCACTCTTGGATCTATGCTTGGCTACTAAAATAGGAACTCTGTGACAGACTTTAAAAAAATAGGTTTTATTTATTTGTGTAAGATAGTCAAATGCTGAGACATTGTTTGTTTACCATTCCATTTTTCTTCTTGGGTGGCCATGCCCCAAACAATGGGTTGGACTTCATGCAATTGGTCAATTTAGCAAAAACACGAGGATGCCAACCAATCCTCATGCGCCATCTGTGTGCTGTTAAACTGTGTGTCTATGTGTGAGTGTGTGTTATGAGAAAGCATTCTTAGCTGAAGAACACTTTTGAGATTGCAACCTAATGCAGATAATACAATGATATGACAATCATATGCTGACTCATATGTACTGTATCTAAGTCTAAGGCTAAGCAAAAACGTCAAAGCACAAACCCAACATTAGAAAGAGTTATAAAGTCCACATAGAAGCTGAAATAATATATACATGTGGTAAGATGGCAGTGGTAGAGAGTTTTTTGCTTTCAAACTCTAAATTTTAAACAGAAATGATGACTGTTGTTATAGCTATACAATAAGTGGAAGTGGAGGACTGAGAACCCACTAAAAAACTATGGTAAAGTGATGCATAATTTCTGTGTATGGCAGCATTTCTTTATATGACTGTCCAGCTTATGTTAAACCAATCTACAGTATATACACAATCATATTGTGATAGTGGAAGAAAACAGTTTTGTCTTTGGCTTCAGGTTTCAGTCAGAGGCGTCGGTAGCTGCAGGTGAAAAAGAAGAAGAAAAGTAATTACTGGTTTTATCCAACATTAGAATACAGGAAGCTACTAGTTTATATGGCTTGTATCTTACTTTGATGAAGCAAAGATTAGAATGGGACCTTGTATTCTTTTGTTGCCTGTTAAAGCTGGCTGCTCTGGATCAGATTAGACCTGTTGATGCTGAGGTTGATGGGAGCTCCGGGCAGCTGGCCTGGTCTGATAGGCTTAGCTGTGTTAGACAAAGACAGATAAATAAGTCCCTGGCAGGAGATTCGCCTTTATTTGTTGGACTAGGAATTAGATGAGAAGTTTGAAATCATTGGCCACGTTTACATGGGAGCTTTAATTTCTCTTTAAAGCGGAAAAAAAAAAAGTTAATTCCTCTTTAACCTGACCTTGTAAACACATAATTCCTAAGGCTAATTTTTTTCCGAATTAAAGTTAATTTCGAATTAGGTAGCTGGTTTATTCCATTTCTAATTCCGAATTAGATAATTTCTCTTTCTTGTAAACGCTTCACTTGGCTAATTCCGCTTTAAGTTAATTCTTGTCGTTCTGCGTTCAGCTACTATATTTACCAAGGAGCAACTATTTATTCCTTGTGATTGTTTTCCAGAGGTTTACTGGGCTTTTTACCGGTGATTAGTTCCTGTCTCTCTTCCGTTCCGCAGTCCAAACTGAAACTGTGTTATTGTCAAGCTGCTGCTTCAAAACTGCAATCAAAATAAAGTTGAAAACAGTTCACGTGTGGTGTTCTGTTACAGCCGACAGTTGTGTGTTTTTCCTGATAGACGTGATACGTCACGTTCTCCCCCAGTCCAATCAGAGCCTTCCCAACCCTCAGACCTAAAGCGGAATTATCTTATGCCAAACAAACCAGTTTGCCACGTAAACCTCGTTCAGGAATTACTATTTCCATGTAAACACAAAACAGAACACTTTAATTCCGCATGATTTAATTCGGAATAGATAATTCCGAATTAAAAAAACATCATGTAACCGTGGCCAATGTCAGTGAAATGTCATCTAAAAGTAGCTCAGAATATAAAATAAGAAGCATCTTTACACTGTTCTTGTGTTTTCTCAGATAGGCTCCAGCAACCCAATGCACAATAGAGCAAGCAACACTACCACTGTATATCCTATAGCTTAAAGTGTAAGTACACCCTAAAACCACTTTTTTTTTTGCTGAATACATATGGGTCATTCCATGTAATTTCAACACATTTTCAGGACATCCCATGCACTTAGGATAAAAAAAGTAAATTTATTCCTTAATAATTCAATTGACAAACTGTACATTTTTTGTTTGATTGGATAATACTCAAAATTGGGAAAACGTTTGTTGGGGTTTTGGGCTCTAACATGTTTGGGCCTTCAGTAAACAACTTTGCATATGACATAGCTTTGAGCTATGTACATACAGTTGACTGTTCATATCACTAATGATTAGTCACAATTGTGCAAGTACTCCCACTTAAAAAGATGAGAGAGGCCTGTAATTTTCATCATAATATACCTCAACTATGAGAGGCAAAGCCCCAAAACATCACTGCTCTAGAGGAGATCTGCATGGAGGAATGGGCCAAAATACTAGCAACAGTGTGTGAAAACTTACAGAAAATGTTTGACCTCCTTCATTGCCAACAAAGGGTACATTACAAAGTATTGAGATTAACTTTTGTTATTGACCAAATAATTATTTTCCACCATCATTTGCAAATAAATTAATTAAAAATCCTACAATGTGAATTTCTGGATTTTTTTTTTCTCATTTTGTCTCTCATAGTTGAGGTTTACCTAAGATGAAAAATACAGGCCTCTCTCATCTTTTTAAGTGGGAGAACTTGCATAATTGATGGTTGACTAAATACTTTTTTGCCCCACTGTATATGCATTGGCCCATAACTGCATGTGGGAATGTAAGAAAAAAAATCTGATCTCTTTTAATTTATATCACAAAAATTACTCTTTCTTGGAATCCAAAACGATTTTTCGTTATGCGAGTTCTTCATTTTTATTTTGGACCTAAACTTTGGGTTAATGCACCACTCGCGGATATTGAAAATCCTTTACATGAGGCCATTGTAGCTTGCCTTTGTGTCTTATAATAATTTATTGTGCAGAAATTATTATTATTATTATTTGTTTGACCGAAGTGCATGGGCCATTTGTGAAATGACATGGAATGACCCATATATGATCAGGTATGAAGTAGTGTAGTTTATTGACCCTAGTATATAAATTTACAGATTTTAATTGTAAAACGTCAGAGTGAATGCCCTCTATGGGTTTAACGCCAGCTATTGCAATTTAATTTTGCAATTGGCTGAGATTATATCAGTGAAATCTTTTTGGATCAGTGACATTAATAATAGTCACTGTATGCCCCGCCCCTCCAATTAAAGATGAAGGAGGGACTGGTTTCCTCCTCTCACATCCCTAGTCAGCATTGATTGACAGCTCCATGCAGAACTGTGCAGCGCTGTGGGGGCAGAGCTGCTGTGACTGGGCGTGTCTTAACTACTCTAGGAGCAATTCCCATAATTATGGCATTTTTAAAATTTCCCCCTAGTGGCAGGTCAGCAAAAATCTGGGGGTGTACATACTAAGGTTCTTTCTGCATTAAATTCAGTGAAACTTTCATTCATCATTAACATTTTCATAATCTTTCTGATCACACAGGAAGATCAGAAAGCACGTGTTGCTTCCTGTGTGATCAGTCCGCTGCTGTTTTCACACACCTATCTGTGCTGAGCCTCTCCTGCCCATGTTTTTGGGTTTGATCGCAGCATCTTTGATCCGCTCAACCTCCTGTTGGTACCGCTTTCGTTCACGGACTGCAGTTTCTTTGGCCTCTTTCAGGGAAGTTTCTAAGGCTATGACTCGCTCTGCAGTGGCTCGCAGGCGCTTCTCCATTTTAGGGATCTCACAGCGAAGATTAGCATTGTCTCGAACGAGCTAAAGGGAGTAAATCAGGTTAGAGGGACAGAGCCTAGACAAGCAGCTTTTAGCATTGAAACAGTATTGGTGAAAATTAGAAATATTACCACTATAATTAGTGTTGCACTTGCTTTACCTGTTTGTGCACTTTGGATAATTCCTCCAGGTTATTCTCCAGGATGGATATCTTTTCCTTCTGGGCAACGCTGACCTCAGAATCCTCCAAGTCTTTTCGAGAATTCTGTTCAAACACAAGAAATGTGCTAAATTTGGAGGGTGAGAACACAGATTGAAGGTCTCACTTTCAATTGAATTTAAACAACTAGTACAGTGCCCGTCGGAAGTATGTATTCATATAGTGGGAGCTTAAGTAAAGTTGTCAATTATGGCCAAATGAGTGTGTTTGAAGGTTGGATGTACAAAGAGGTGTACATACTCTGTACTCTGTAGTGTTATAAAGGGGTTTATTTGCAGGTGCAAAATAAAATAGCATACGCAATATCCCTGGTTTAAGGACATAAATGTGTTTGTTGTTTTTTTACCCATTTTTATGTTTTATTTTGTTTGGTGTATTTTTCTGTAATTAATGTTTTTTTGAGTCACTTTGTGTAATTGTGTATCTTCCTGTTGTGTTTTTGTGCATTTTTTGTATAATTATTGTTTTTTGTTGTCATTGTAGTGTGATTCTGGAGTCATTTTGTGTATTTTTTTGTGCATTTCTGTTGTCATTTTGGGTATTTCTTTGTATAAATATTTAGTTTTCTGTATTTTGAGTCATTTTAATTTTTTGTCGTTTGGTGTATTTTTCTGTAATGTATGTTTTTTGGAGTCATTATGTGTATTGTTGTCTTTTTCTTTCAGTTGTCTTTGTGTGCATTTTTTGTATAAATGTTTTTTTGTTGCCATTGTAGTGTGATTCTGGAGTCATTTTGTGTATTTTTGTATCTTGTTCATATGTTTATTCTGTTGTCGTTTTATGTACATTTTGTGTAAATATTTAGTTTTTTTGTTTTATTTTACTCATTTAGTATATTTTTATTATAAATACCTTATGTTTGGTGAGTGTGTGTGTTCCCGTGAAATGTTTGAGACGCTGATAACCAAACTCCATAGCCATTGTAGCGCCAAATAGAAAAACAACAAAACTACGCAAAACAAAACATAAAGCTCCAAAGTATTATCTACAATTCGGCTTTTTTCTTTTTAAACAAAAATCATTGTTTACCTTTGAACCGAGTGGTCTGCTTAGCGTTCATGCATGGCACAACAGGCAATCTGCAGTTTTCCAGATGGAGTATTGAACGGGTTGAGTTCAATATTAAACAATAGCTATTGTAGTGCCAATCAGAAAAATAACAAAACTGTGCAAAACAAAATGCAAAGCTCTAAACTACATGAGTGAGTAAGTAAATTAAAGTATTATCTAATTACACAGACAGTTATATGGTTTAAACAATGGGAAACGTGTCTGCAAAAGATTCACCAGTGACTGACAGTTTCAAATGATCTACTCAGAGAGCTCCGTGTGTGAGACGCTGACGATAACATGGCACAGAAGGAAGTGGAGTCTGTGACCCGCGATTTAAAAGAAGTTTGGATCACAAGAATGATTTTAAATAACCATGAAATATTAAATATAACCATGAAATATTAAATATAACCATGAAATATTAACTTAAATAACTTTTAGCAGTACATAAACGTTTTTAATATTGACCTTTTTTAAACAGAAAAAAACTGCGACACAGTGACGTCATGAACCCGGAACCGGAAGAAGAGCGCTCAATACAGTGCTCACTACCGAGAGTGCCGTCATCTTAAAATGAACGTTATGAACGTTTTGCAACACCCAATTACTCCAAAATAACGGATGCACACACTATGGTATTTGGAACCCGTTGATGAAGTTTCAGGTTGAAGTCATACCGTCTCGGGGAGATATTCGCTCCACAAACATACACACACATTCAATATAAATAATAAAAATACGGCAATCGATCTAAAAACCTTGCAACCTCCAGAACTGACTATATATATGAAAAAAATGGGAAGGTGAACTCTCAATCACCACGAACACCGATTTCTGGACAGAAATTTGTTGTAAAACTTTTAAGATGACACAAAACACAAATCTTCAGCTAATTCAATACAAGGTCCTCCACTGATCCCACATTACCCAACAGAAAAATGTATAAAATGGGCTTCTCCCCAACAGACATCTGCTCTCAGTGCACCCAGGGAACAGCTGATTCTTATTTACATGCCTAATGGCTTTGTTCCCCAGTTCAACAGTTTTAGTTTCTAATTACTGAAAAACTAGTCCTCCATTTTGGACTGCAGGATTCCTCTATCTCCAAATCTACGTCTGATAGGAGACCTGACTATGCTTGATCTTCCAGCAAACCAATCGCAATCCTTGCGGCACTCGCCATAGCAAAAAAAAAACAATATTAGTGAACTGGAAAGATAAAAAATCCTTAAACATAAACCAATGGCGAAATCTCCTCATAGAATTTATTTCCATGGAAAAGATGTCTGCTCTCAGAAAAAATAAAATAACCTGCTTTGAGGAGCGTTGGACTCCTTTTTTAATTGCAATACATCTTGATGTTTCGTTTTTAGCCTGATGATCTAGCCTGTAAGTGACTGCCAGCACCACTCTTTACTAACACTAACTGTAGACCTGGACCTCCATGGGCTTGTGGGGTGGCCTTGACCTGGGTGGCTTGGGTGGATTGCCGGGGTGTTTTGGGTGCCTCTGCATAGGCGTACGTCCCTTTCAGGTGCTCTCGTGGTCCCTGGGCTGTTTGATGTCGCTCTTTTGCCCCCTCCGTGCACATCTGGGTGGCCCTTGGGGCTGGGAGCCTGTGTTTTGGGGTTGGGGGTTGGGGTCGATGGCTGGATGCGCTGGGTGCTTGGCTCCTTGGAGCTTTCTCAGATGTGTGTGTGGCGGGCGGTGGCTGCTTCTCGGCCTGGGATCTCAGGGGCATCTGGGGGGCTGCTCGGCCGTGGGGGGTGGCCTGGGGCTCCTTGGTTCCCACTCTTTCTGCTGGCCTGGTTGCAACTGCGGGCCTGGGGCGGCTCCTGGGTTTGTAGTAGCGGTTTTTGCACATACACTGGTCTACTATGCACTGGCACGCCTTGGGATGTAGGATAAAACTCGTACTGGGCTTAACTTTAGACACGTTGATCCCAAATACCTGCTTGTGCTACCATGCTTTAGGTCTTAACCACTCACTCCTTCCTTCTGTCCACAGCCACCACTGTGCTAAGCTAAGCTTCACACTTGTCACCAGACTGGCTTGATTACACAACATGATAAGCACAGTATATTCTACTATAACTTGACATCTCATTCTCACTGTATAATAATCTATTCTTCCCCACCCTTTCTATTCCTGCCTTGAGTCTCTCCTCCCTGCTCCCTTCCCCCTCCCCCTCCACCTAGGTGTAACACCTTTTTACATCCTCCCTATAATAAAATGTTTCTTACCCTTCCTTAGGGAGGGCTGGTGGTGGTCACAATTAAGCAATAAAATAAATTAATTTATTTCATTGCAATAACAAAACATGCATTGCTGTCTCATATTGATTGCACTTGTAGTGTTGACCTTTGACAGCATGTGCAGACAAGTGAAAAATAAATAAATAAATAAAAAAACAAACATACATACACACATAGACCTTTCTTGCATTATACATAAGTGACTCAGCATAATTGTATCATATGCAGTATAAACAAAAATAAAAGTTAAGGTTAGTTGTTGGCCTGACATCAAATGATTCAATCCAAATACAATAGAAAAACCAAACCGTGTTTTTCTTGACCAGAATGGCTTGCAGTGGTAAGTTTAAAGCTAGTACTTATGTATTGCTATTTTTTATGTTCTCCCTGAATGTGTGTTTTATCCATGAATAGTTGTGTTTCCATTGCAGTTTTTTTGCAAAATCAAAGCGGTATATCTAAAATTTTGACAAAGTATAATAGTACTTTAAACGTGTTTCCATTGACAGTGGTTTTGGGAAGGAGCCTCTTGTGAATTCTCATCACCGAGAATTCGCTGCAGCAAGATGGACGCTCAAACTTCAATATAACACTCAATGGTTAATGATGTATAAGGATTTCACCACATGATTTTTCATAAAATGAGCTTCATTGGGCAAGGTTTGCATGAATGTTATGATGGAACTAAATATAGAATTACTTGGAGATCTTATACAGGACTATAATATAACTAAAATAGGGCAGAACATTAATTTGAATAGATTTAGAGTATTTTTAAAGATTTTTTCAAAACAGCAGTCATGTCCAAACAGTTGCACCACTTTATATTTTGACACTTTGAATAACGGAATAAATTAAGTGATTTAGTAAGTAACATTAAAAAAACAAATTCAGTACATACTGTATTTACTAATTTCCTACATATTTGGTATCTTTTTATGCATTTATACCTTTATTTTTAACTAAAAGAAATGCAGTTGGAGACAATATTTAGGTGTCACGTCATTGACCCGTTTTGCTGTCTAATATGGCAGTAACATTTTTCTCAAATATAATGCTAAAAATTTCCATGTTTTCACAGGGAGAGAAGTGTTCATGTAACCAGGTATGTGACGTTCTGTGATGTACAATACAGAAAAACTTTTCCATTGGATTTTGTGATACATTTCAATATTGAAAGCGTAAACACTTTTTTTAGCAATTTTGAGAGTTGTTTTTTTACAAAATCCAGGTGTTTTATTAATATCTTGGCTTTTTAAATGCAGCACTTTTTAAGGTGCCACACCGGAGTGCACATTTTTTTTTTTTTTAGTCTTTCTCATAGTCCAAAGGCTGTTTAAAAAAAGGTGGTGACAGACTATTTAATGAACACACCACAATTCACTGGCCTGCTTTGTTTTGCTCCTGAAGCTCAGCCAATAGGCAAGAGAAGCAAACAACGCGAGAGGGGAGGGCTCCAAATGTATTCCTTTGAAGAATCAGATGACCTACTTATGGGACATGCTTCTGTTGTGCGCCCTGGAGTCATTAAAAAATCATGTCTGTTAAAATGAAATGAAGTACAGCAAATGCTGTAGCCTAATATAGGACCGGAACAACAAGAGCTGATCTGATGTGAGACAGGAAACTCAACTTCAAACACATCACAAGAATAGGAATCTGGTGGTAATACCACTGGAGTGACATTCATATTGTCTGTGCTGAGATGTGCTAGTCATTCACCTTTCTGACTCTCTTGGACAAGTCTTGAACAAAGAGCCTCCTCAAGCTGTGGAGTGTCTGCAGCTCTCTGGACTGGAGAATACAGGGAAATAGAATATATTGAGAAACATTGGCTTTTGGGGGACTGAACATCTCTTCCATTTCTATGAAGGACTTTAAGAAATACTAGCATTTCTGGAGATCAGAGGACGCCTGTGGCCGCATTCTCTTGAAGCAGGGGTGTCAAACTCATTTTAGTTCAGGTGCCAAATACGGACCAGTTTGATCTCAAGTGGGCCACAATCAGATTATTGGCAAAAAAACATTAAATTTCAACAACTTGCCCTACTTTGCACTTCCACCTTTAAATAATAAGCATGTAAGGCACTGACAAATCCAAGCAGTAAGTGACAGATATCAGTCCCTACAGGGTCCTTACTTTAAAGTTATTGGATTTTGTGGTCAATTTTTATGTAATTTTGTGAACTTTTGTGGAATAAATTGAAAAAAAATTGTTCTTTAAACAATTTGAGATTAAAAATGACTGCCATCATGTGATATAAGCAGGAGAAAATGTGAGTCCTGCTCATATTGTGGAGTTTTATAAATTTGTGTATTATTTAGGAGATTTCTAGCTGATATCTACAACAGAATCTTCACCTAAATTTACTTGATTTTGTGATTCTTTTTTATTTAATTTGGGGAAATCTTGTTGAAAAATTTAAATTAAATTGAAGGATTTTGGAAAAAAAATGTTCTTTTAACAATTTGCTTTTAAAAATGATTTCCATCATGTAATATGAACATGGGAAAACTTTGAGCGCTTGCAAATATTGTAAAATTTAATTGAATTTGTGTTTTTGCATTTGTGTATCCAAATTAATTGATCATTTACCCATTGATTCTTCATGTTTTTCTTTAACTTTCTCCTGCGGGCCAAATTGGTTCCCCTAAAGGGCCGGAATTGGTCCCTGGGCCTTGGGTTGACACATTTGTCTTACAGTGAGTAAACTGGTTGAAAAGCGTAGGTTCTTCTTATTTCACTACTGACCACAGTCTCTTCCAGGCCCTTCAGGTCCTGTGTGGCCTGATCCTGCCTGTCCTGCAGCGATCTGCGAACGATGACCACAGTGTTTATGTGAGCTCAGACACATAAAAAGAAAAAAAGACTGTGAACAGTTACGTGAGCTCCTGCAGCTGACGACTCTTTTCTTGGTCCAGCAGTTTGAGCTTCTCATGCTCCAACCTAAGGGTCTCCTGCTCCAGCAAAACCTTCTCGTTCAGACTGAACACACGCGCACGCACGCGCACACACACACGCACGCACACGCGCACACACACACACACACACACACACACACACACACACACACACACGCACACACGCACACACACACACACACACACACACACACACACACACACACACAGTAACAGTGAGTGAAGAAGGCTCATCAGACTCAAGTGAGGACAGTTTGGTGACTTACTCCTGTAGCTCCATGATGTTCTTCTCCTTATGGTCCAACTCGTCTCTCAGGCTGCTGATCTGCTTTTGATAAACCTCTCTGTGAGACATGATCTGTTTCTCAACAGCTTCCTGGACAAAAAGAAACGCAAACAACATCACTAATGTATTCCTAAAACAAACAGCTAGGTGCTTCAGTACCTTGACCTCGTCCACAGATTGGATGTCGTTCTTTTTCTCCATAGAAGCAACTTTTTCTGGATCAAGAAAAAGTTGTTTTACTTTTCAGAAAGTCAAACAAACAAAAGAAATACCAACAAAATAAAATAAAATAACTGTAATCAGGATTTAACATACAATAGCTGTGAATGTACCAAATAAAAGTAGACTAAAATTAGTTTACCACCACTGTGAGTGGCATTATTAATAATATTATCATTAATATAACTATCAATACACTTGATTGTGCCACGATTATATGGGTTTTAAAATGTGCAGTGAATACATGGGCATGATACATTTTATCTTGAAAGTTTATCATGCTGGTGTGATTGATTGTCCATCAAAATCTCTGAGTTTTGCCGTTCAAGGCGCTGTTGTTTTTGGTATTTGTGATACATACTGGTCTGGTTTCTGTTTGGTGTTTTATTTTGGTATTTAGTTAGTTATAGATATTTTCTGGATTCATCTGAACACTCTCCACCTGTGTTAATAAAATCAACTGATACCAAAAAGCACAAGATATAGGTCACTAATGCTGACTGACACATGAGCAACAACTCCCATCTGCTGCCACCATGCCTCCCTCACTAAAGTGTTAACTAGGGTTGTGGAAAAAAAATCGATTATCGATTACTCATTATTTCATTAATGACGATTATGAATCGAATCTTACATCTTCCAATGATTGATTTTTTTACATTTTTCGAATCGTAACAAAATTATTCAGCCGCTGATTGGTGTTAAATGGAAGACCAATAATGAGGAATAATTAAAGAGCTAATCAATAATCCTTAATAATCAAAAATCGGTTTGTAATCTAATTGAGACATCAATAATCAGAATCGAACCAGGATTTACCACTTCTAGTGTTAACCCCAAAATTCCCTACTCATCACTATGGATTAAATACAGCCTTAAATCAGCGCAATTGGAAGAAGGCGTGTCAAGTGAGTGAACCTGATTAACTAATGACAGCTGAGAGATGTGTGCTTTTACATTTGCCCCTGACTGCTTTTAGTGGACCTAAAGGTGCTCACCTTGGGTTTTGATTCGGACTATTTCTTCATTGAGAAAGTCAACATTCTCCTCCAGCTGTCTTTTCTTCTGCTCTGAGTTCTGGACGCACTCTGTCAAGGATTTGATTTTGGCTTCATGCTGGCAGGTGACAGACAGACAAGTAAAAAAAACAATTTTTGAACCCAGAAGATACAGCATACTCCCATCATCTTATTAAGATGCTAACAAATGAGCAAACACCAAATGTAGCTGCCACATTTGTTACCATAGTGATGAGATTTGTGGAGCCAGTTGTTAGGCAGCAGTTACCTGGGAGATGCGGAGCTGGCAAGCAGTTAATTCCCTTTCAGTCTCATCCAGCTTGTGGGTCCTCTGTGCCTGGGAGCTCTCCAGTAGTTTGCTGCGCTTAACCAGGGTCTTCACTTCTGACTTCATCTTACTGATGTAGAGACGCGCCACAGTGAACTCTTCATCCATCACACCAGTGCTTTCTTGTTGCTGAGGACAAATGCAATAACCAGTCAAACCTTGGGCTGGGCGATATGAATGAAAAGTCCTATCTCATGATTTTTTTTTCAAAATGTTGATATATAATATAAATCTGAAAATGTTTAATTCAAATAAAGTTTAACTGCACAATAGGTGACACTTTTGACTTTTTTCTATAAGGGACAGCATGTGTGAGTGAGTTCTGTATTGTGGCTTTTTTTAGGTTAGGGTCTGGGTTAGGATTCACTCAGCATTCAATCTAACTGTATTTTAACTTTACAGTTTGACCAAAATCCCATCTTTTGTCATTGAGGAGGCGGGGCTTATGACCTATACTGCAGCCAGTCAGCAGGAGGAGCTCTGTCCATTCTTTTTACAAGTCTATGGTTTTGACTAACATTCTGATGATTGACTATACTGTTTAATAGAACAGATTAAAAACACATTTTCTAATATATGGTGTGTGACTTATGATATGACATCATATGCAGGAAATTTTTAGCAAAGCAAAGTATCAGAGAATGAAAAACTCTGTCTGATTTTAAACACAAAGTATAAAATGTAGAGCATATTTCCCACATATTCTTTAGATGTAACATGTTTCTGATGAACTAATTGTTCCCAAGGAAATTTTTAGAAATTGTGCTGTTGCTGTGTATGAGTGGTGGAATAAATGCATGTTGTAGTGTGTGGCCAGTTAAAGAGATTTGCTGTAGGTTTTTTGCTTTACCAGTGTGCTGAGCACACAGCTGAGTGAGCAGCAGAACATATTAGATACATTAAGGGCTTATGGTCCTGGTTAGCCCTGTGTCCGCCAACTACGTGTGTAAGAGCTGAATCTCTCATTACATGGAACAAGGTGACAGTCACCAGACAATATTTGGTAGCAATTTTTTTTTAGAAATTATAAACAAGATTTAGGTACAATCCATCCACATTCCACATCGACATCTTGTAGCATGAACATACCATCAAAGCTGTTCTGCTGTGTACTGTAAAACTGTAGAATCTGCATGAACTATGTTTACCATGGGAACTTCCAAAACTAAAATCATAATAATAAAATCAATTTTACGTTTTTGAATTAGTGCTGGAAAAAATGCTGCACTGCATCAATTATTAATTCATGATCACATCATAAACATGCAGTTTAAAAAAATAAATAGGTTTTTGTTCCACCCTGACATTGGGACTAGAATTCCAGAGAATGATTAAAACATGAAAGAAGAATTTAAATCAGAAGTGAGAATTGAATCCTGACACCAAACTATATGCTGTCCCGTTCTTGGGCCACGGGTGCCAACTACTGGGCTGCGAAAAACCTTTAGTTCCGCACCTGTGGGCCTCGAGGGCCGCGGGACCATGGCAGTGAGGCGTCATTCAGTTTTTGAACACTCTCCAATAAACAGCAGCAGAAGAAGACATGTGCAATCTTTTGGCTAAGTGATGCCACCCCCTCCTCAAAGGCGAAATTTATCCACAAGTACAACCCTGACTTTATTAAGTTTGGCTTTGTGAACGGAGGCAGTGCGGCAGAGCCGAGAGCCCAGTGTGTTGAGTGTGGGATAACGCTAGCCAACGAAGCACTGAAGCCTTCAAAATTAAATTGTCAAATTCATCAGCTGGTTATAAGTTAATATTTTCAAATGCACTTTATTTAAATTATATTTACAGTTTATTTATTTAATTTGAAACTTATTATTTTGAATGTATTTTATTTTACTACCAAATAATTTCATTTATCAGAATTTTTCTTCAGTTTTGTTCAGTATCTAAATGAAAATATTTTGGGATTTCTGTTTTTTTTTTTTTTTTGTTATTAATATTGACTTAATCCTTTATATTTGTTCTTGTAGCAACTTCATTTGTTCTAATTGCTCACCTGTTCACAATAAAAAGAAATGTCTTTGAGATGATCACAGTGTATCATACCATTTATCTTACAAAATTTTAGCTTGTTAAACTGTAAGTGGACTTGATTTAGTTATTGAATACATAATCAAACCAAGACTTGGATCAATTGAAATAAAAGTGTTAATATTCAAATGGGCCCCGGGCCACTTTGTATTAGGAAAATTGGGTCCCGAGGTCAAAAAGGTTGATTACCCCTGCATTAAAGCCTATGGCAGTACATTGAAAATAAACCATAACTTAATCATTCTCAACCAATACTCATGAGGTTTACTTTTTGCCAAAGTCAACTGTGCTATTAATATAACATCTGATTAAAGTAAAACATTAAAGTGTCGGGGGCCGGAATAGGGGGCCACATCCCGGCGGGGCGGTCTGGCTTGGCCCTTGGAGGGGGCCCTGGCTTTAAAAAAAAAAAAAACTGAAGCTCGTGGCGCGGGCGGCATCAGTGAAGGGTGATCTGGGGTGCCGTGGGGGGCTAGGTTGGGGTGCCTGGGGGCCGGCGGGGAGACTCCCAGCGGCCCCCTGGTGCCTTATGCGGCTTGGGGTGTGGTCGTCCTCCCTGGGCGGGCTGCTCCTGGTGCTGCATCCGTTCCGGGTCCTTCTGGCCTGGGGTCGGGCCCCTGCTGGCTCTGGGCTCGCCGGCGGGTGCCCACTGGCTGCCTGTTCGGCGCGGTTCTGGTCGTCTGCTGGGCGTGGGCTTCGGCTCCTCCGCTGGGGCCTCGGGCAGGGAGTTCTCTGGGCCCTCCCCTCGGGGGGTTGGGCGCGGGGGTGGGGTGGGGGGGTGGGGGGGTCGATGGGGTGGGGGGTCTGGGGGTTGGGGGTGGGATCGGTGGCGTGGTGCGCTGGGTCCTTGGCTCCTTGGGGCTTTCTCGGGTGTGTATGGGGGGGCGATGGCTGCCTCACGGCTTGGGATCTTGGGGGCGTTCGGGGGACTGCTTGGCCGTGGGGTGGTCGCCGGGGGCCCTTAGGCTGCCTGCTCTTGCTGCTGGCCTGACTGCTTCTTCGGGCCCGGGGGCGGCTCTTGGGTTTTGCAGTGGCGGTACTTGGAAATACATTTGTCATGGATGCACTGGCCTTGGGCTGTGGGATAACACTCATACTGGGCTCAACCTTAGACACGTTGTTCCCAAATACCTGTTTTATGGAATTTCCACTCACCTCTTCCTCTGTTCACAGCCACCACCATTATTCCTAAACCACACACTGGTCACCAAACTGGCTTGACAACACAACAATAAACACAATATACACAACCACAATTTCACATCGCATCACTTAAAACTATTCCCCACCCATTCCATATCCTATCTTGTATCCCTCTTCCCTGTTAACTTCCCCACCCCCCTCCAACCCCTCACCTTGGTGTAACACTGCCCTCTCTTTTTTACATCCTCCCTTTAATAAAGTATTTCTTACCCTTCCCTAGGGAGGGCTGGTGACGGTCACAATTATGCAATGAAATAAATAAATGTATTTAATTGCATTAATAAAATATGCATTGCTGTCAAAAGATTGCACTTCTTGTAGTGTTAACCTTCGACAGCATGTGCAGACAAGGTAAAAAAAAAAAAAAAAAAAGAAAACAAAGTAAAACATTAAAATGGAAGGTTATGAAAGGTTATTCCAGTTTCCTTGTTTTGACTGTACATATTTTCATACAACCTCATGCAGTACAATGAATAGGCATCCTTGAGGTGTTTGCGTGCCTCCTTAAACAATGGAAAGCCTTTCACTTTGACCCGACTAGCTTCGTCTCCCCACAGGCATGCAGCTCAAAGGGGCGTGTCATATCTGCTCTTCTATGATATCTAAGGGTTCTACTTCCAACATTTCACTCTTTTTCATGAATTTATTAAACCTCTGTTAACATCCCTCTTCTTTGTTGATTTTTACTTTTGTTGCAGCTTTAGGGTGTTTCATGCCTGTGGATATAATACAGTATTTGCATATTTTACCTTGTGCTGATATTTAATGCTGGAAAGCACATTATTTATATTGAAAAGTGCTATACAAATAAAGTTATTATTATTATTATTATTTGGTCATTTGTATTCACAAGGCAACAGCCTGTATTGGTACAAAGTTACAAAAAAGGCATTCCCACAGCAGCTGTTCTCATTGGTAAGAAATCCTAGAAGAAATAATGCTGGGTAAAACAGCTACTCAGTATTCTACAGAGTTCTATATGTCCGGATAAAGTCAATCTGGAACTTTGTCCTTCGTAAGGCTGTCTCTATAGACAAACAAAAGCATCCCAGATGCATTATGTGGGTCAGTTATGTTTAATAGAGGGTTTTCACGACGCGTCATCAACCCTTAAGTCGTCTTTTTGGAGATAAAGCAGCAGGTTTACAAACAGCACACAAACGAGCAAACCCTGAAATTTGAGAGGAAATGATGAACTATTGCCATGTTTTTGGCTGTATTAATTGGTCAGAATGTGAAAAACGTGGAGTTTTATAGACTGCCAAAAGTAATAACAGATCAGGGAGAACAAAGTCTGTATTTTATAGTCAGTAGTTCTACATTAGGAGAGCAGTGACATGAGACTAGCTCACCGTTGTTGCACTAGTTGTTATTGGTGTTTATGCAAACACCGCCGCCCTGGAGGAGGAGGGGGAGGGAAGCAGGAAGCGGGGAGGAGAGACTCAAGGCAGGAAATAGAAAGGGTGGGGAGGAATAGATTATTTTACAGTGAGAGTGAGATGTGTAGTAGAACATATTGTGCTTATCATGTTGTGCAATCAAGCCAGTCTGATGACAAGTGTGAAGTTTAGCTATAATGGTGGTGGCTGTGGAAGTGGTGGTCCCACCCTCCGGGGGGTGGTGTGTTGAGGTGTAATTAAAATTGGAGGGATTAGTAGGGCAGCCAGAGGTGGGAGTGCCGCCCCCGCGCCACTACTTAGTAGCACAGACGGCGGCTCCCTCCACCCCTAGCTCCACCATCCAACCCCCCAAGGGTTGGGTATATGTGTGTGGTGCACCAAGTGGGTGAGCCAGACCAGCTGGGAGTTTTTCCTCCGCTGGTACGAGGCTCCGCTGCTTCCTAGGCCGCTGGATGTAGCCAGTGTAGCAATTCGAGGCTTGAGTTGTCGCATCAAATGAACTATAACTGTTTGATTTGCCTAAATCTAAGATTGCCTGGCGGTCGTATACTATTTTAGAGTAACTATGCTGCAGGTTCACTGTGAAATTATTAGAATTGACTGAGTTATCTGCTGATATACAGTATATCCGTTGCTAACACGAGCCTCTGCAGCCCAGAAAATGACATTGGTGAAAACCCTCTATATATTTTGTTTTGTGTTCAATATCAATGTGATTAAAATGTGTTGTAAATTCTAAAGGATTGAAGCGAACGTCATTCATTTTAGCCTCTACTGCAAACATGGCAGTGCAAACAAAACTAGTAACGGGATGTCTGGAGCTCTTCATTGGATGGTTGTGTCGGTTTCTGGATTGGTTATGCTCTCACTGCAAACAAACCGCTACAGGTGTCAAATGGAAGCGAGCCGAGACCACCTCTTCTAGGCAATCTCAGACCACTTATTTTATACTGCTACAAAGAACGAATCTCTGGAGTAAACGCTTTCTGTGTCAGAACAAAGAGGCAGGTATGTGAATATGCCCTTAGTGTTGTGTTGTTAGCTTTCAGGGCCACTGTAGAACTCCTACAGAAATCCTTCAAAGAAACTCTTCCTTAGACTAATTTAAGGATGCGACTTCGATGTCACCTTGATATCACTGCTTCCCACGGCGACACCAATCTCAGCCAGGTCTTTGAGTAAAGATGACATCATCTCAGTCACCCTCTTCTTCTGGTGGTTGGTCATCTCCTTCAGTTTTTGAAGCTCAGAGTCGATGGAGGCCAAAGAACTCTGGAGGATAAAACATGAGGGGGTGACTTTGTGAACCAGCTCCAGCAATAAGTGAGGAGCAGCATCCAAAGCTTACTGATTTCTCATTTAGCTCCTCACTAAGGGCTTCAAACTGCTTTGTTTTTTCTTCCACTTCGTGGCTCTTCTGGTCATAGTTCAGTGCAAGCTCCTCCAGGGCCTGCAGTACTTCCTTCACCTCCTCCTTGGAGGCTTCGTTCTCCACCAGCAGCCTGTTGAGCTCAGTCTGCAGAGTTTCGTGGACGCCCTTAGAGGAGGCCAATAGCTAAGGGAGAAAAACAAAAAAGAAGGATTGGTCCGAAAGCAGCCATTAGCAAATGAAGATGCAGGAATAAGTAACAGGCACAACAGTTCTAAACACAAGCTCCATCTGGAGAGTTTCCTGTACATGCTGAGTGTCAGTCACAGTCTGACCGCTTCTACTTCCTACACTGTGAAGAAAGGGAGAGGTGAAAGGGCTGAGAAACAGCATGGTAGCTGTGAAAGAGACTGAAGCAAAAAATGTGTAACTTCACCTCTTCCTGATCCAACATCTGCTGCTTTAGCATCTCCAGCAGCTGAGATTGTTGGTTGATCTCGTCATCCTGGAAAAAAATAACAAAAATACGGATAATGCAGCAATCGCTCTTTTCATCAAACACATCATTATACTTCTATATAGGCCCACAGTGACAGTTGCCATTGTTTGCTCAAGGAGACCCAACAATGAACAACAGGATACAACGAATAAACAATATCTACAGGTTCACCACAGGACTGAGTGCAGTGACTTTTATTATTTATTCTATATGCACTCGTGCATAAGCAGACACCACATAGGTATGATGTTTTTTATTATTAATCATATCTGTAAAGTCTCACGTTATGGCCGAGAAACTACCGTATTTTACCCGTATCGTAAATATCCCGTATTATAATTATAATAATATAATTATAATAATAAATAAAAGAAAAATAGATAAAAACATGCATCTGCCTCTCCAAACTCAACACTGTCACAAGCCTTGCAAGATTAGTACCGATAGCAGGAACAAACCCGGGAACAACTAAGAAGAGAGATGGATGTAAGAAAGCATTTCTGCAAAAAAACTAATAGCAGTGCTCGAGACTGCGACCAAAATGGTCGCATATGTGACTATATGTGTGCGAGTGAAAATTCTATCTGGTCGCATCTGTGCGAGTGTGTATAGGTGACATTATTTGGACGGAGCAGCTGAGCTCCTCCTCAAGTCCCAAGAGTACACCTCTCTTTCTCTCTCTCTCGCTCAAAACCCTCCCCCGTCACTACAGGTGTGCCCCAGGGCTCAGTCCTGGGGCCCCTTCTCTTCATTATTTATCTCCTCCCCCTAGGCAATCTCTTCCATAATTTTGGCATTCATGTCCACTGTTACGCGGATGACACCCAGCTCTACCTCACCAGTAAACCATCTTCTACCTTCCTCCCAACCTTCCCTTACTGACTGTATCTCAGAAGTTAAATCGTGATTAAATCACAATCTCCTAAAACTCAACAGTGACAAAACAGAGGTTCTCCTCATTGGTATAATATCAACACTCTCCAAATCCAATAGTTTTTGCATCCAAATTGACAACGCCTTCGTTTCCCCCACCCCACAGGTTAACAGTCTGGGTGACATCCTCGACAGCACTCTATTGTACAAATCCCACATCAATAATATCACCCGGTCTGCATATTTCCACCTCTGTAACATTAATTGCCTCCGCCCCTCCCTCACCCCTCAAACTGATGCTATCCTTGTCCATCGTCTTGTCACTTCCCGGCTGGATTATTGCAATTCCCTTGTCTTTGGTCTCCCCAGCAAATCCCTCCATAAACTTCAGTTAGTCCAGAACTCAACTGCCCGCATCATCACCAAAACCCCCTCTATCTCCCACATCACTCAGCTCCACTGGCTTCCCATTCAATCTCACATCCACTTCAAGATCCTTCTGTTAACTTTTAAGGCCATTCACTATCACTATCCCCCTTACTTGACTGATCTCATCCACATTCACACTCCATCTCGCTCCCTCAGATCCTCTTCCTCCATTCATCTGTCCACTCCACCAGCCCGCCCTACCACCATGGGGAGTGGAGCTTTCAGCCGCCCTGCTCCCCGGCTCTGGAAATCACTACCTCTGCATCTCAGGAACATGAACTCATTCTCACAATTCAAAGCTGGACTCAAAACTCACTTATTCACAACAGTATTTCCCACCTGACCTGTCTCTGTGTTTTAGCGTCATTTTTACTGTTGTTTTTATACTGTTATAGCTTAAATTGTATTGTGTTTTTATACTAATAAATAATAATAATACATTTTATTTGTAATGCACTTTACATTTGATTCCAAATCTCAAAGTGCTACAGGATTAAAATAATAATAAATAAATAAATAGAACACAACATATATTAAAAGACAGGACGAAAAGAGGCATTAATTTTTAAAATAAGTTTCTGTAAAAAGGTGATATTTAAGTTTTTTCTTAAAAATGTCCACCGTTTGTGGGGCCCTGAGGTGGTCTGGGAGGGCGTTCCACAGGCAGGGGGCAGCGGCTTCAAAGGCCCTGCCGCCCATTGTTTTGAGCCGTGTCCTGGGCGTGACCAGACGGTGCTGTTGGCCTGACCGGGTCCTGGTTGACGTGTGTGGTATGAGCAGTTCTGTGAGGTAAGTGGGGGCCACACCGTGCAGACAGTGATGGGTGTGCAGGAGAATCTTATATTCTATGCGGGACTGAATGGGGAGCCAGTGCAGTGTACGGAGGATGGGGGTGATGTGCTTCTGTTTCCGCACCCTCATCAGGACCCTGGCAGCACTGTTCTGCACATACTGGAGATTTTGGAGGTTCCTGCCAGGGATCCCGATGAGGAGTGCGTTACAGTAGTCCAGCCTGGAGGAGACAAAGGTGTGGACGAGCTTCTCTGCAGCAGGAAGGGAGAGGGAGGGGCGCAGTTTGGAAATATTACGGAGGTGAAAAAATTAAGTTTTGCAAATGGAGGTGACATGATTGTCAAAGGAAAGGTGTGGGTCAAATTTAACCCCCAGGTTGGTGACAGAGGGAGAGAGGGAAATGGTGTGTCCAGAAAATAAAACAGAGGTTATTGGGGAGGAGCAGAGTTGATGAGGGGTTCCAGTTTGAATGGTTTCTGTTTTTGAGCCATTTAGCTGCAGGAAGTTTTGACTCATCCACGCCCCTATCTCCTCCAGGCAGGAGCTGAGGCGGGGAGCAGGGGCAGAGGGGGAGCAGGGGGGAGTGATTTTAAGATTTAGTTGTGTGTCGTCAGCATAGCAATGGAAATTAATTCCATGCCTGCTGACGACACGACCCAGGGGAGCATGTAGATTGTGAAGAGGGTTGGACCGAGTACGGAGCCCTGGGGGATCCCACAGGTGACAGTGTGGTGTCTAGATTTTGCATCCCCCATTGCTACGCACTCGGCTCTGTCAGTGAGGTAGGAGTGAAACTATTGAAGGGCGGTGCCAGAGAGACCTGTGTAGTCCTGGAGTCGATGCAGGAGGATATGGTGGTCTACAGTGTCAAACGCAGCAGAGAGGTTGAGAAGAATGAGGAGAGATGTGGAACTATGTTGTTGTGGTTTTATCATGTACTGTTAAGTGACCTTGGGTGACCTGAAAGGTGCTGAATTTCAAATAAAATGTATTATTATTATTATTATTATTATTATTATTATTATTATTATTATAAATATACCACACAGAACGACCGACAGACGGACTTTTACTCTGCTGCGATTGTTAAACAAATGATCGATCATGTTTCCACCGCACACCAATGGCAGAGTGTGTCGATGACGTTTCGTTAAAGAGTTATTGATGCCGGAAGTCCGAATCTGTGAATATCTGCCAACTTTACCGAACAGTGTTATGGTCCAAATAGTATTCAGATAATCTGGTGACTGGGCGGACTTTTTTCTCCCGGTCTGGACATAAAAAGAAGCAACGCGTAAGTCTGGTGACTTGAAATGTGATTAATACATAAATAAATCAAAACCAAAAAATGGATGTTACATAAAACATGCACATGTGGAACCAGAGGTGGTGTAATGAATCTACTAGTGCCCTTCGTTTCTTCAGATCAACTTCTGTGTGTGTTGACGGCTGCTGTTAGCGGTATTTATAATGTGCAAAATAAAATAAAAAATACTTCCCTCAAAAAAGCTGTTATTGTTTTTGCAAAAGTGTCAAATGGTTGAAGTTCTATCGTCTATTGTTCCTCACACCAGCCTCACAGTTAATAGTCAGTCACCAGTTTTATCTGAATACTATTTGGATCGTAACACAGCGAAACAAAACATAAACGTGATTAGCTTTTTATGAGCTAAAACATCCACAGACTGAATGAAAACATGAGCAGGACCAGAAACCTGCTGAAATAAATCCTTAACAGTCCTATTGTGAGAGGGTGGGGGTGAGAACGAAACAAGATGCAGCACTTCTCTAGAAAGTCCCCGAGCTCTGTCTACAACTTTTACCCATTCACTCGAAATCGTTTGACACAGAACTAGTGTGAGAACATGAGTGTACGATTGAAAAAAATCTGACTGCCTTTACAAAAGTCTTCTGTCTCGAACGTTATAAATGACTACAAAGATGGTGTCCGGGTTTTTCATATACTGTATATATATTAAGTCTTTCATATTTTTATATATATATATATATATATATATATATATATATATATACATAGCGGCTGGCTAGCTCAAGTGGTAAGTCACCCGACTTGCACTCATTTCCCCAACGGGGTTCGAATCCCCGTTGGGGAAATGGGCTGCCAGTGTTGGTCATTAGGCAACACCCTTCACGCTACTGCCTACCTCATACAATGATGAGAGACAATGAAATGAATGACATGCCGGCTCAGACGTCGCCCGGCCAAACAAGGTCTGCGTCAGTGCTGGGGAACCATGTAAAATGGGCTACTGGAACAAGGAGGAAATGGGCGAGGTGCGAGAACAGGGCTCTGATGGAATGCTACTACTCCAGTGCTAGCACCAATGCTCCGGCAACGGGGAGTTAACACCAGCCCCCCCAATGGAGATTGGATACGAAGCCCCAATAAGTGCAATCACGCTGGCAGTGACTGACCTGAAAAATAAGTTCATGTCAACCCGACATACTAACCTGAGCACTGCCTGGATTGATTACAAGAAGGCCTACGACTCAATGCCACATTCTTGGATCATCGAATGCTTGGAGCTATACAACATTAACAGGACTCTAAGAGCCTTCATTGCAAACTCGATAAGGCTGTGGAAAACCACCCTTGAAGCCAAAGGCAAGCCACTTGCACAAGTCTCCATCAAATGTGGCATATTCCAAGGAGACGCCCTGTCCCCACTGCTGTTCTGCATAGGCCTGAACCCCCTCAGCCAAATAATCAACAAGACTGGCTATGGATACTGACTCAGGAACGGGGCCACCATCAGTCACCTCCTCTACATGGATGACATCAAGCTGTACGCTAAGAATGAGCGAGACATCGACTCACTGATCCATACCACCCGGATATACAGTGCAGACATTGGGACTAGAGAAATGTGGTTGGATGGTGACTAAGAGAGGGAAGATAGTCCACACGGAAGGGGTCTCACTCCCAGAAGGAACAATAGCAGACATTGAGGACAGTTACAAGTACCTCGGAATCCCACAAGCAAATGGCAACCTCGAAGAGGTGACAAGGAAAGCGACTACGGCCAAATACCTCCAACGAGTACGGCAGGTCCAAAGAAGCCAGTTCAATGGCAAAAACAAGTCCCGGGCAATAAACAGCTACGCCCTGCCAGTAATCAGATATCCTGCAGGAATAATAAGCTGGCCAAATGATGAGATACAGACCACAGATGTAAAGACGTGAAAGCTCCTAACCATGCACGGAGGGTTCCACCCCAAATCCAGCACTCTGAGACTGTACGCTAGCCGGAAGGAAGAAGGCAGAGGACTAATGAGCGTGAGAGCCACTATCCAGGATGAAACATCCAAGATCCATAAGTACATCAAGGACAAGGCTCCAACAGATGACGTGCTCAGTGAATGTCTCAGACAATGGGGAACAGAAGATGAGGTGCTGGAGGTTCCGTCATGGGAGGACAAGCCCCTACACGGGATGTACCACCGAAACATAACTGAAGTGGCGGATATTAAGAAATCCTACCAATGGCTAGACAGAGCCGGACTAAAGGACAGCACAGAGGCACTCATCATAGCTGCACAGGAGCAGGCCTTGAGCACCAGAGCAATAGAGGCCCAGATCTATCACACCAGACAAGACCCCAGGTGTAGACTGTGCAAAGAGGCCCCTGAGACAGTCCAGCACATAACGGCAGGTTGTAAGATGCTGGCAGGGAAAGCTTACATGGAGCGCCATAACCAAGTGACTGGTATAGTGTACAGGAACATCTGTGCAGAGTATGGGCTGGAAACCCCAAGGTCAAAGTGGGAAACACCTCCAAAGGTGGTAGAGAATGACCGAGCCAAGATCCTGTGGGACTTCCAGATACAGACGGACAGAATGGTAATGGCGAACCAACCAGACATTGTGGTGGTGGACAAAGAGCAGAGGAAAGCCGTTGTGGTCGACATAGGAATACCAAGCGACTTCAACATCAGGAAAAAGGAACACCAGAAACTAGAGAAATACCAGGGGCTCAGAGAAGAGTTGGAGAAAACCTGGAGGGTGAAGGCATCAGTGGTGCCCGTGGTCATTGGGGCACTCGGGGCAGTGACCCCCAAACTGGAGGAGTGGCTCCAGCAGATCCCAGGAAATACATCAGACATCTCGGTCCAGAAAAGTGCAGTTCTAGGAACAGCAAAGATACTGCGCAGAACCCTCAAGCTCCCAAGCCTCTGGTAGAGGACCCGAGCTTGGAGGAAAAAAAGAGAGACCGCCCGCGGAGGGTGAGGAAGAGTTTTTTTTTTTTTTCTTATATATGTATACAATGCCTAACTTCAAGACAAGCAATGTGAAATTAACAGTAAATATGCAATGTGTGGACTTGTATATGAACCGTAAGTTTATTAAATCAACAATGTGCTTCATATAGCCTTTTATGTTTTCATTTTGGCTGTATTATAACGTAGGAATGTTGACAGCATTTCAATGTCAACAAAGGTAGGCCTACCACATTGTAATTATCTAATTGTGTTTAGTAAGGGGTAGAAAAGTGGCTATTTTAGAGTTCTTGTACACCTGCCACTGGAGCTTAGTTGGGGTGGTGGGACGGCTCGTAGCGGGCGCTAGAAAATGTCCCATATTTTCTAATCCAAAACTTGACAGGTATGTTATTAACCCTCCTAACATACTTTACCCTTGGGGGATATTTGCTTCCAAGAAAAATATTTTCAGAAAATTGTTGACCAATTTTCAAGCACTTTATTAATTTTCTGAATACAAAAAATAACCCCCTAATAATCAAACCTTTACTTGTTCTCTAGCGCCAGCATCAGGCTAAACTTTCAAATTAGAATTAATTTATCCTAAATAGTGTTCATCCATATCGTCCCGAATTTACTGACAACAATAATGGTGATGACATGACCTTTCCTGCAGCGCCACCGTCAGATCAAACTTTCAGTTTTAGAGTTAGTGTATCTTTCATACAAAGCTTTTCTAATTTGGGGTGTACATTCATGACTCATAGAATGAACAATATTGATTGTTGTGATCCCCACCTCTGGTGGCGCAGAGGTGACCCCAAGTCAAGTATCAACTCTGCACCTGCAGGTGTGGGGATGACACATTTTACACAGCTAAAACAGCTTGGGGTCAAATTGACCCCAGAGGAACACCAGTGTTCAGCACATTGTAAAAATATCATCATGATAATTCTGCACTTAATAAATTCTACCCATCAAAATAGGAAAAGTCGTGAAATATGAAGCAAAGAAAAAAATAGTCAACTATTCTTATATAGTTGATTGGGGTCAAATTGACCACAATAATAAGAGGGTTCAACAAATGATTAAATATGCAGATGAATCAGTTAATGTTTACCTGCTATCATAACATTTACATTTACATCTATTTTTTATTAAAGAGGAGCTTTACCTGTAACCTGTCAGAGCTGAATATTTGATCATCACCTGTCGTGCCCTCATTTTCTCATTTTAATGGAACACTGGTCGTTTCCACTTTATAGTACTTTATTTCACTATGGTTGGAGGTTTGTGCTGTCTGTTGCTAAATGCTGTATTGACCGGGCCAGCTTAGAAGTGTAAAGACTCAGCAGTGAAGGACAGTACCTTGTCGTCCAGTTCTTTGTAGAGCTTGGCCATCTCCTCCCCGTACTTATGCTTGTCTGATTCAGTGAGTTGAGCTCCGGGCAGGCAGCCCAAGGAAGCTTTGGGTGCTGGCTTATCACTGCTGATGGGGCTCTCCACAGCCTGGACCTCTTCTTGAGCCTTTTCTTTGTCAAACTGCTCCTCAACTGGCACAGTCTCTCCTACAGGGGGCAGCAGATAATGACAAGAAGGGAGGATGATAAAGCTGGAATTTGGAACAATGCTGGCAACCACATAGTCCTGGTGATGGTTCTGTGGTCCAATTCACAATAGAAAAACTTAAATGGGCAATCCTAAGTAGTAAATTAGCTTATTCACCTTTCCTCCAGCGGTTAAGCTCAGTCTCCAGCCAGGTGACGGTGCCTTTCAGTGTCTTGTTCCTCTCCTTTTCTTTCTCCCACTTCTTTTTCCACTGCTCCGCTGTGAGCTCCACATTCAAACTCACTGTGTTCTTGATTGTATTCGCCCTGGTGACCCACAGAATCAGTAGCAAAGTTTGTTGTTTGTTCATGTTAATTTAATAATATCCTTAAAGGAGCATAGGCCAGGATTTGAGAAAAAATAAACATTAATTTTAAGTTTTTTTTTAAAGCTAATGGTTGATGAAGCGCTCTAAACCAAAGAGAATGAGCCCACACACATTTTCCTATTGCCCTGAAAAGATTGTGTGATACATTTTATACTGCTGTTCTGGGGGTCGATTTCCCGTGCAGTTCTGCGGACGTGAAGTTAAATGACGCTGATGCACGTTCTCGACGACTTAGAGAGGCGCCTCAATACCAGAAATGAAGAATGAGAAGAAGACGGCTTGGAGACTGAAAGAAGACAAGCACAGTGGACTAAACTACTGTTTGGTTCCACAGATGTACGCAGAGGCATGTGCACAGGTCTTGCAGTAAACAATCACATGAATGGCAAGTAAATAAATAACCGTGTCACAATTGGAGTGCGGATTGGGCAGCATTTTCTCATCTGAGTCCGACCCAACAGTGAAAACTTAATTTTTTTCCTCAAAGTAATGACATATTTACGTTTTTTTTAGTGGTAAGCACTGATTTCATTAAGAAACAACTGTTTATGTCAACATCAGATCGGCGCACGACTAACAAGTGAAAGTGAAACATAAACAGCGCGCATTGCACGCAAGTGACCCATCAGATCTATTTACATAATCCATGTATCAAAGATAAAGATAATCCATGTTATTGTGCAGAAAAAGGAATGTTTGAACAGTGGATTCCTTTATAATTGTCCTCTGCTCCATTCTTCCTTCACCGCGGATCACTGCTGCTACATCAGCTGTGGCTGCTGCAGCAGGAAAGGAAGAATGCTGCGGGAAAATGACACTATTTGACCAAACCCGAACACCAGTTCTAAATGTCTGTCCGAACGTGACCCGCCCAGTGCCATTGGGTCTTGTCTGGGTTTGGTTGGGTATACATACATCTGTCCACATTTTCAGCTGTGCTCCGGTGATAAACAAACAGTTGATCCGTGCCCTCGCACTAGCTTGGCTGATGACTGCAGTTACCCGAGTTGTCACTATGGAGTCTGATTTCTAGATCCTGCCCTATATTCCTTTAAAGCTGCAGTATGTATGTTTTTTTTGGCATCATTTGGTCAAAAATTGTCATTGAAAGTGTTCTGAGTCTACAGTGAACCTCTTCTCTTTCTCTTGGCCCTGCAAATGAGCTTTAGAAATCCAAGGGTGTGATGCTGGATTTCAGCCAATCAGAGATCTTTCAACAGAGAGCTTCATGAGTTGTTTTGGGCATTACTATTGCCTACTCAACTGAAGTCAATGAGTGTTCATGTACCATCGTTAGTAAAAGTACAAAGGCGGACGTTCCAGATCGTAGATCTTCAAGATCACTACGTGCGCCAATTACAAGACAAAACATTGTCTGTAATGGTAGCATTAGAGCATGTGGGAGGCCGCACAATGTTTAATATTAATATTAGCCTAACCACTAGGAACGAGTGTATCATAGTGTATCATGTTTTTTCTACAGTCTGTGCCTTCTGCTCACCCTCCAAGGGCTCTCTTTTCTCTTTCAGGTGTCTTGATGCAGGAGCTGGTGGTTTCTGATCGATGGTTCATGGTTCAACTAGTCTGGGACACCTGGATAGACTATCTTAAATCCTGTTCTGTTCCTCCTTCTGTTCACTAACCCCAACCAGTGGAAGCAGATGGCTACTACCTCTGAACCTGGTTCCGCTGGAGATTTCTTCCTTTAAAAAAATAGGGACTTTTTCTTCCCACTGTCGCTAAATGCTTGTTCATGTGGATCTTGTTGGGTTCTTTCTTTCTTTCCTACTATGGACTTGATATTTTGTTAAGCGCTCTGAGATGACTTTGTTGTAATTTGCACTATATAAATAAAGTTGAGGGGGGCACTCGCTCGCTCGCGATGAAGTAGGTCGCACAAAGAGGAGCTCTTCAGGACACTCGATGTTTAAGATATATTCTGGCATAAAACGAACTAAAACCATATTAACCCTGAACCGCATGAACAAAAGTTGCTTGTGCACGCGCAGCATACAACGGTATCAAACAGCAGTTTCGCGAGGTCGAAGGCCTCCGCTTTGGCATCCTTCACCCGACACGGCATCGAATAACATACAACGGGCTGGACAAACGTTACAATTATTATATAACAGAGGTTTGAATTGCTGTCATGTTCATTTCTTTAAATCTCGTCTCTGAGGATTTTATCCTTAATAATTGAAAATTCCATAAAACTAAAGCAGGATTTGTTGAATCCACCCATACTTTATTGTTTTGTAATATTTAAATAGATTGTTTATGTTTCAGGTAATTGGTAATTAACCATTTGACCACCGACTTTCATATTTTATATAGAGGGTGATATGTGCCACACCAGTTGCAAGTTACTGTTAAAATCAGCCTATTACAGTTTAATATTTTGTTGTACATATCTAGGAGAGGGAGAATACAGTGTTTTTGTACTCAGTGTTGCCTTTTTTAAAGGTTTGTCTTTATTGTTTGGTGATTTTTTTTTTTTTTTCTTACTCCGGTTGTACCAAAATGTATCAATGCCAAGGGAAACTCATGATCTGTTATTATGGCACAACCTGTAATAGCTAGAGGAGCAGTTTCATGCCCAATTTCATTTGCGAGCTGGAATATTAAGGGGATGAACCACCCTATGAAACAAAATAGTCCTTACGCATTTACATAGGTTAAAAGTTGACATAGCTTTCCTCCAGGAGACCCACCTAAAGCTAGGTGATCAAGTCCAGACGAGCAGCACTCATTATTGGGTAATACATCATTGTTATGGGCAAACAAACAACACACCTGTTGTCTTAGCAAGCGTGTACGCCCCTAATTGGGACGACATTGGATTTTTCACAAACTTCCTCTCCCGATTCCCTGACTTAAATAAACATCATCTGATATTGGGTGGAGATATGAATTGTGTTTTAACCCCTAGTTTAGACCGCAGTTCTAGTAAAGCCATCCCAAGCTCCAAAGCAGCCAGTTCAATATGACAGTTTCTTAATACCTATGGTGTTGTTGAAGTCTGGCGCACTCTTAATACAACTGCCCGTAAATTTCTTTTTTTATACCTGTTCACAAATCATTCTCAAGAATCAACTACATTTTTATGGATAAGAGTTTTCTTCCATTAGTTCAGGAATGCGATTATCATGCGATTGTTATTTCTGACCATCACAGATTTACTTTTTTTTTTTTTTTTACAGATCAATCAAACACCAGGAATGTCATCATAACAGTGTGGAAGGCACTGAAGGCATACTTAAGAAGCCAGATCATCTCTTACAATGTACAGTTGCTTAAAACTAGAAAAAGGTGCATTATTGAATCAACTAAAAATATTTCTAACCTTGATCTGAAATTGGCAACATCCTCGTCAGCTGACGGCATTAAAGAACGCCTACTTCTCCAGAAAGAATTTGATTTATTAACTACTCAAAAATCTGAAAACCTCTTTAATGAGATATAAAAACACATACTATGAGCACGGTGAAAAAACGGGGAAAGCTACTGTGATACCAGCTTCGCCAGAAATCAGCAAGTCAGACAATACAAGAGATTAAAGATGAATTGGGGGATTTGTGTGGATCACTCTGCGATCAACTCCTGTTTTAGGAGGTTTTACAGCTATCTGTATACCTCCGAATCACTGAGAGATGACCATTTAATTACGTCATTCCTTCAAAAAGTTGAGATCCCGTGCATTGACCTGGAAAAGAAAGCTAAACTGAAATCTCCATTTTCTATTACAGAAATTGAGCTGGCCATTAAATGCATGCAAAGTGGGAAATCCCCTGGGCCTGATGGGTTTCCTACAGAATTTTTAAAAATGTTTTCTGAAAGATTGGCCCCTATTTTAAATAAGGTATTTAGTGAATCACTTTCAGCTGGCTCACTTCCTGAAACACTATGACAAGCCACCATATCACTTATCTTTACGGAAAAATAGACAGCGAAATAGACAGGATTGTGGATCCTCTCGCCCTTTTTCGCTGCTTAACGTTGATAACAAGATTCTCTCAAAACTAGCCCTGCGCAGCAATGAAGATATAACAGGACTAACAAGAACAGTATTGGAACACAAAGTTTCACTTTATGCAGATGACATGTTACTTTTTATATTGAACATTTCTTCATCTTCGCCCTAAATGTCCTAAAGGAATTTGGTCAGATTTCAGGTTACAAAATAAATGCCTCAAAAAGTGAATTCATGACCATAAATCACATGGCAAGAGACTCTCTGTCTGTGTGTCCATTGACATTTAAAGTATGTTTGGAAAAAATAAAATATCTTGGTGTTTGGGTCACACACAAATTTAAAGATCTTTCACTGTAAATTTTTCACCATTTCTGTCCTCTTTGAAATAGGATCTAGATCGCTGGAATTTGTTACCCTTATCTTTGGCAGGTGGAATTAACACCATGAAGATGAATCTATTACCCAAACTTCTTTTTCTGTTCCAGTGTGTACCAGCCTGTTTAACCAAAACCTTTTTTTTTTTTTATCTCCCTTAACAAAAAGCTCACCTCTTTCATTTGGAGTAAAAAGAAACCATGTATAAGCAATGCTATATTACAAAGACCTAAACAGCATGGAGGACGAGGTTTACCAAATTTTCAGTTTTACTATTGGTCTGCGATTATTAAAATGATTTCCTGTTGGATGGCAAATGACGAAATGATGGCTGCACCTGCCTGACTAACTCTAGAGAAAGACTCCTGTAATAACACCTCACTATCTGCTTTGTTATGTTCTTCTCTACCAAACCCAGAGCCTCTAATTAATTATACTTCAAACCCAGTTGTTATTCATTTTTTAAAGATTTGGAAACAGTTTAGATGACATTTTGGGATCTGTCAATTATCATTACATGCTCCTATTGCGAAAAACCATGCTTTCAAACTACTGTACCCTTGACAGATGCTTTGTTTGGTGCCTGGTCTAGACAGGAGATCTGTTCATTTAAAGATATGTTTATGGATGGCCTGTTCTCATCATTTGAACAGATTGTCTTAAAATTTGGATTCCCAAAGCTGCACTTTTTTGATATTTACAGATCTGAAGCTTTATGTCCTCTAATCTCACCCAGTTCCCTTTAAAGCCCCCAGACACTCTCCTGGATGTGATTTATGATCTCAGATCATCCAAGAGGAGAAAGATAGGTGACATCTATTCGTTACTAATGGGAGAAGGCTCAGTCTAAACTCTGACCTTGGTATGAAAATTTCAGACATTATTTGGTCAAAGATGATTGATAGAATATACACATCTTCAATATGTATGAAACATACAATCATGCAGTTTAAAATCTTTCACCGGTTACTTGGACCAAAGTTAAACTTTCTCGATTCTTACTTAATATAAATCCCATATGCGATCGTTGCAAGCAATTCCCAGCCACTTTAATTCATATGCTTTGGGAATGCCCTGGGTTATGTTATTACTGGAAGTTAATATTTGGTACACTTTCCAAAGTTATAGGCAAAGATTTAAGACATTCTGCCTTCCTGGCTGTATTTGGTGTGGAGACGACAAACCTGAGCTTGGGAGACAACAGACAAAGCTGTCTGTCTTTAGCTACTCATAGCCAGAAGACAGATTTTGATTATATGGAAAGAATGTAACCCTCCAACATTTACACAGTGGATTAAAGACATGCTGTATTTTGTTAAACTAGAAAAGCTAGGGTATACTGTCAGAGGGTCAGCTGACAAATTCTAACTGTCATGGAAGCCCTTTCTAAGTCATGTTGAAAGCCAAAGCTCTGATCATTTAATAAATGACTGAACCTTAAGTTTTTTCCTCTGTAACAGGCATTACAAGCCCTGATGCCCCTTTGGTTTACATGTCATTGCTCCTCGCTGCTGAGCTTCCCAAAATCAGTTTGTGACCAAGATGATGTAATGTATAATTTATTGTTACTCACTGGACTGTATTATTATTATTATTATTATTATTATTTTATTTTTATTTTTTTTTATATATATATGTTTTTCTTCTTTATGTTATTGTTATCATTGTTAGGTATTATCATTGTTATTTAATTATGTTTTTCATTATTATTTGTATTTTTTAATCTTTTGACTATTGTGGCTTCCTCAATGTTTCTGTGGGAGGGGACGGGGTTTTTTGTTTTAATTTCAACAATGAGAACTGCTTATTCTGATGACTGTATTGTAAAAAATCATAAATAAACCTTTTTTAAAAAATAAATAAATAAAGTTGAGTTGAGTTGAGAAGCAACAATCTAAAGTCCCAAACAAACTCTCATGGAACAGACTCAAGCACGTCGCTCTGACTCGGTATGTGGTGTGGCAGTCTGCCCCACATACCGAGTAAGAGGGAGAGCGATGACAGACAGTATAAATCGCATGTAAACCTAAGAGAAGCTTATCCGATGTGGAGAGAACAACAGTCTGGATGTGGACTTTCTCCTCAGCTTGGATCACTGCAGCTGCTTGTGCGTGAGCTTTGTGGAAGAGGAACTCTGAGCCTCTTACTTTCCTCACAGCAGCGAGTAATACATCTTTTCATTCCATTAAAATATCACAAAACTCCATTAACATAAGATAAAGTTCCTACATTTGTCACTAGTCTCTATTGAGAAAAAAGTTGCAAAAGGCTCCACAGTTTTTTGCATTTACAAGGATACCAGTAAGGGACGATAGGTTTCCAAATAGGAAGGGGAGGGGGGAGTGTGGTTGTTTCTATACAAGTCTAACAATTCTACATACTGCAGCTTTAATTCTTTACGCCATTCGTCCACGTATCCTTTTATCCATCCATCCACCTGCTAAATATTTCTAAAAGTAAAACTACGTTACGTCAATAAATGTGAGAAGATTGCAAATAAATATTTTGACCAAAGTCAGCAGCATAACTTGTTGCTTTGTTCACCTCTGTCCAAACAGCAGGGTAGACCTAGTCTCTGCATCATTAAAAGAAGAGGGTGAACAACATATGACCATGGTTGTGCGACAGTTTCCTCCCAGAGAGTCCTGCAGGATTCTGGTCATCTTGCTGTCTCTGTATGGCACGTAGCTCTGATGGAGAGAGGAAAAAAAACATCACATACAGTTAACAGGTACGATATCCACTTAGCAGCACCAAGAGCCAAAACTAATCTATGACACACAAACAACATGCATGAAGTATTGCCTTTAATGAAAGACAAATCAAGCCAACTGTTTTAAAAACAATTCATCAAAGAGAAGAACTCTCTTGTTGACATTGCATTGTGGGATGTGGAGTCCCATAGACAAATGCATACAAGGGTTTTTACTTCGTTCTTATTGTGGTTTCATGGAAGACAGGGATTCACTTGACACCGATTTTGTTGTAGTTTGTTCTCGGTCTCAGTTACCCCTCAGTTGAGTGTGCTAACAACAACTACACTAGGACACTATAAAATCCACGCTAAAAGAATCACGGAATTAATCTATGAAAACGAAATCTACAGTTGAACGCGAAAAAGGATAGAATGGGGTTGAAACACCGTCACCGTGAGGAAAAGGACATTTTTTATGGGGAAATGTTTTGAGGACCGTTTATTATGGTGCACCACCTGCCCCCCTCCCATCCTGGCCACTTCAAACACAGTCTAAACCGCACTAAACACTGTCTAAACTGCAAAAAACTATGCAAATCATCACTGAGCTTTGTCTGTTTCTCATGTAGCGTTGCTGTGCTCTGTGAAAACATGAGTCAGCTTCAATCAGCTTCACCTGCTTAGAGCGTTTAAACATCTCATCAGAGCTACAGAAGATCTGTGGATAAAGTTGTTTTGTTGTTGTGGACGAGACCATCGATACCAGGGATTGTAGAGTCTGAAACATCGTAGATTAATGATAACTTCTGATAATTTGTTCATTTATTTTTGTTTATTCATTACGGTTTAAATTAGGTTCATTTAAATTAAGTTGATCAAAACCTAATCAATAAACCAGCTCAGTTTTAGTAAACCATTGATCTCTGAGGGGAAATATGGTGACATTTAAAAACTCACTTAGTGCCATTGACGAGATACTGTAACTCGTCATTTGCGTTTTTTTCACGGGGATTACTAGAAAACACCCTGGCGGAAGTCCCTCATCGATATCTAAGCTGTGGGGTGTTGTAGTGACCAACTGTGCCCTGAAGATGGCAGCAGTACACCTTTAGATGAGAGATTAGCCACTGGTGCTACCCAGCAAAGCAGGAAGAAGCATGAACGAGTGAGATTATGGCGCTATGAAGTGATATTGTGACGTATCCAGCATCTCACAGCTCCACATACTAACACAGAACATGAGATTATTGATAATGTTGCGATGATGAGAAAAAACCATCAACAAACAGGGCCAAACGGGTTATCGCTGCATGTTGGGAGGAGGGAGAGGGGGGGGGGGACAAAATACCCCCAGCCTGTGAGCCAGAGAGCAAAATAATAGGTGACACGTAGGAGATAGCAGCGAATCTTTGGATGAGAGATCATCCATGCTCAGCAGAGCTAACAGGGAGAGGAGGAAAGGCATTTACGAGAAAGAAAATGGCACTACGTATGAGAGTTAACGTTCCCAGCAGCGCACACTCGATCAGAGCATGTGTGGAACTCATGGATAGTGTGGTGATGGTGAGATAAAACGATATAAAAAAACGAGGAACGCAGTGACACTCTGCATGTCCGGGAGGAAGAGGAAGGTGCGTGTGTGCAGACTGATGGGAGAGAAACTTGGAGGAATGCCAAAATTGTAGGGTGACCGTGGCTCAGGTGGTAGAGGGTCGTCTTCTGATCGAGAGGTTGGGGGTTCAATCCCAGTACCTGACTATGTGTCGAAGTGTCCTTGGGCAAGACACTGAACCCTAAGTTGCTCCCAGTGGTCGACTAGCACCTTGAATGGCAGTCCTGTCCCATTGGTGTGTGAATGTGAGAGTGATTGGGTGAATGAGCTGATATGTAAAGCGCTTTGAGACTGCTTCAGTGTGGTGATAAAGCGCTATATAAAATCAAGACCATTTACCATGAACCAAAATACAGTAAGAAATCCATTCAACTCTAACCCAGATAGATAAATAACAATAATTTTGCCATCAAAAGCCCAGTCTCAGAGTTTTTTGTTTTGTTTTATATAGGGAAACAATGTTCAGATGCTAGAGTTGTCACAAAAGCGAAAAAAAAAAAAAATAGCTTTAAAGTCTCAGCTTTTTGCTCTGAAACTAAAACTTACTCTGTTCAACGGCTGATTACAAAAGAACGAAACGAGCTAGAAACAAATTCTTTGAAATATTCTTTGAAAGTAGAGGTTTCAATCTTTCAGAATCCGGTGTCAGATTTCAGATAGTCATAGTAGAAAATATTCTGTAGGTCTTTAAAATCAGTCAAAATGCTCAAAAACGGCTGTCACTGAGGGGGGTAGAAAATCTGAAAATGGCTGGCACTGAATGAGTTAATGCTGCTTTCATACGTCTTTGGCAGTCAGAACAATCCATGTCAGTACAACTTATATTTACCTTTTAATTGTATCTTTTTCATTTTAAATTACATTTTTATTTTTGACATACATTTTTGTTTAATTATAGTTTGTTATCTTTTTATTACTATATATTTTGTTTCCTCACATGAGTTAAAAACTAATTTTCTGAAAAAAATGATTAATATTTCTAAAAAAAACCTATTTAAAAAAAATTAAAGTGGAAAACACAGAATTTGGAGAAAAAAATAAAACAAAATTTGGAAAAAAAATAAAACGCATATGCATTTAAATGTATAAACTTTTTTTTTTTTAATCGTTGAATCAAATAGCAATTGCAATATCTGTCAGAAAAATCGCAATTAGGTTTTTTGCCAAAATCGTGCAGCCCTACTCCATTGTTTTGCTGCAACTTTCGGTCCATGAAAATGAAAACACCAGAAATGAGTTGGGAAGTCACTTTGACACACTTTTTGTGGGCAAAACTAGAAATCATAGTAAGAATGAAATAAAAACACATCTATGCATCCGTTTACGAGACTCCAAATCCCACAATGCAATTCTTCAAACTTTTCCAAAAATGTTAACAAGAGTCTAAAGTTAGATCAACTAACTTTTGAAAGGCAATTTAAATCATTTGCTTTTTTTTTTTACCGAGCAAATTATCTCCAATTTATTGACCTGTGAGGCCTACACTACGGCTTTATCCGATTAATAAAATAATCTCCATCAGCTTCAAACAAATGCTGCTGTGTTGAAATTATTTCTAAGCTTCCAATATGAAACCCAGTAAAGAAGCAGCTCGACTGTTCCCTAACGGGCCCTCACATATGAAAACACTTTCTCTCACACACATGAAATATATTCTCTCAAGCACACATAAAAAAGTGCTTATCCACATATGTAGAATCCGGCACGCGTTCGGGATACATATATGCGTGCAGGATTCTATATATGTGTATGAGATTCTACATAAATGTGTGTGGACTTCTACATTGTTGCGGAACTCTTCATTCATAACTGTAGAATCCCGCATGCATAAAGCGCTAACACACACTACTGAGATTTCAGTGAAACCTGAAGGTATTTCAGTGTAACAGGAAGGTATTTTATTTAAGGCATGTAAGCCCATGCTTTGACGTCTTTGTTGACATAGTATGAATACTATCTTACGTAAATATTCTGCCGAACAAGCTGAATGATGCAGTCATCTGCAAAAGTGGAAAAAGTATTCAAGTGGCTTCTACCATCCTGACCTCCACTCTGGTCCCTGTAAATTAATGGCTTTTTTAAATCCTGCTTGCTACTCAATATGAAAAAAACAATTTGTACAGTATGTTGTTCGCTAAACAGTTTCACGACATGAACAAAATCTGGTGTAATTGTAAGAGGAGAAGATATAGGAATTGTGTCGGAATTTAAGTACCCTGGTGTGATCCTTGACTCCACATTAAGTTTTAAAAAACATGTAAAACGAATATCGAATACAGTCAAATTTAATCTATGAAATTTTAAAGAAATTTGTCAATTCATACCATCTACATATATGCGTGGAAGATTCTACATATATGCGTGCAAGATTCTACATACTGTATATGCGTGCAAGTTTCTACATATATGCATGCAGGATTCTACATAAATTCAAGCAGGATTCTAAATATATGCGTGCAAGAATTTACATATATGCGTGCAGGATTCTACATATATGCGTGTGGGATTCTACATATATGCGTGCAGGATTCTACATATATTCAATCAGGATTCAACATATAACCAATCAGGATTCTACATATATTCAAGCAGGATTCTACATATATACGTGCAGGACTCCACATATATGCGTGCAGGATTCTACAAATATGCGTGCAGGATTCCACATAAATGCATGCCAGATTTTACATATATGCACGCAGTATTCTAGATAAATGCGTGCAGGATTCTACATTAATGCGAGCATGCGTGCAGGATTCTACATATACTGTTTGCGTGCAGGATTCTATATATATATGTGCATGCAGGATTCTACATATACTGTATGCGTGCAGGATTCTACATATACTGTATCTGTGCAGGATTCTATATATATGTGCATGCAGGATTCTACGTGTATGCATGCAGGATTCTACATATATGTGCGCATGACTCTACATACATGCATGCATGATTCTACATATTTGCGTGCAGGATTCTACATATATGTGCGCAGGATTCTACATATATGTGAACATGCGTGCAGGATTCTACATATACTGTATGCGTGCAGGATTCTATATATATGTGCATGCAGGATTCTACATATATGCGAGCATGATTCTACATAAATGCGTGCAGGATTCTACATATATGCTTGCAGGATTCTACTTATATGTGCGTAGGATTCTACATCTTTTTCTGAATAAAGTCCCTAACGGCCCCTCATATTAGCCCATTATTTTTTAATGCTAGAATTTTAGATCACATAGTTGACCAAGAACTGTTTTAAAAGCTGTCTTACCGAACCCTCGGCTAGGGCTGATATGACGTTTCCCAGTGAAGACAAGGACTTGTTGATCATCTTGGCCTCATCCAGCACTGTGCCCTCTGCTCCAGTTTTTCCCACCTTTGGAACACAAAGATTATCTATAGGGGCTGGAAGCATGCTGCTTTCACAGCTACTGCAATTATTTGGTTAAAAAGCAGTCACCACCTGTTGTTTCATTACAACGCCAAGAAGTGTGAATAGTATAAAATGTACAAAAAAAAAAAAAAAACTTCCATAGCCTATTTCTTGAGCTTCATGCTTTTGTTCTTGTCAGTATATCTTACAACATTCTGGTTTATCAATATGTAACTCAAGGACAAGAAAAGTCCTTTGCTTTTTCTTTGTCATTGCAGGCTAAAACTAATATGGCCCAGGGAGGAGAGAAATGGGGCGAGAGAAATAACTTGTTATACCTTTTCACTTCCAGCCAGATCCACCAGGTAGAGTTTACCGGTCATTTTTGATTCAGTCTGAGTGTTTTCCTGCTTGATGTTGATTTGGAAGATGCTGTGACTCCTTGAGCTGTGCTCGTTCATGTCTGCAGGTGCACACACACAAACATTATGATAGAGGATTAGCCTCCAGTATTCCTGTTTCCCCTACTCTTGTTTCCTGTAGGAGAAGCTGAATCATTATTCCAGAATGGACCAGTGACGTGCCGTCAGGGTAGGCAAGGTAGGCAGTGCCTACGCAAGGGTGAATTGATATTTTGATTATTTGTTTTAATTATAATTATAAATTATTTATTTTTCCATTTCCAATAGCCTACAGTACCTATAAGTTTGAAAGTGTCCGCATTTTGTGCGTTTCATAGCCCAAATTACTAAACAGCGCTATTTCCTGGAACGGCTGCACAGTCGTTTTTTTTTTTTCACTCCGCTGTAAGGCAGAGGGAGGCCACGCCCCCTCCCAAAGGCAAGTTGCAGCTCTGCCTCCATTCTCATTGCGTGTTTTTATGTGTTTGCACATGCACAGTCAGGTCCCCAAGATGACAAACATTTATGTGCAAAGGTAGCGTTGAGAGCTGCCTTTGCACGTAACCGCGCTATGCTAAATGCTATACCTAAGTTCACAGTACATTAGTGAATAGATGCCACGTAACCGCTGCTGCTACGTTCTCTAGCTAGTGGGAGGATTAAACACTACAGGCAGGATGACAGCACCAGAGATGATAGAGAAACTTTTTTTTTGAGGAAAAACGACAGCTTTTAAAAGATGGAGACCAACACCCGGGTTACCAGACCTTCAGCAAAGGAAAGGTCAGAACATTGTTGGTATTTTCTACAGTGAAAGGTAAGATTGGCTTTGTGGATGCTCCTCACTGAGGCTGTTCTGAGATGTTGTCATTTTCTCTGTGTTTTCAACACAAACAACAGATGTGCTGTCGTGTCATGAGACATATCTTGTTGGAGAGTATGGAGGCTATATTAAATAATTGTTTATGTTTCTTTAATGGTGTTTATGATGTTGATTTTGTTAGATGGCTAAATACTTGTTCATGTGGATCTTGTTGGGTTTTTACTTTCTTATTATGAATTATATATTTTGATAAGCGCATTGAGATTACTTTGTTGGAAATTGCTTTATATAAATAAAATTGATTTGAATTGAATTAACACTTGACAGCAGAAACATATGAAATTGTCATTGGTGGTCTCAATTTGCAACGTGCCTATCCAACCCTAGTGGTCACGGCACGTCACTGGAATGGACTCAGAATGAAATCTGAAAAAAAGCAGGAGGGTATTCATGAAACCTCGGCTGTGTTCAAAATCACATACTACGTACTACTCATAATAAGTCCGACGTCAAAATTAGTATCTAGTGCTTTCATATTAGAAAGTATGCGAAGATTGAGTATACCTGGGTATATACTATATCGGGACATTTTTCAAGTGTGCACACTAGTCAGGGGCACATTAGTCATACTTAACGGCCCCATGATGCATTGCGAGTGGAACGCAAATTTGTACTGGGACCGGCTTCAAGCTGAAAATCAAACATCCCCTTTTCAAAACAAAAGCATCTCTTCTTGTCTCCCATTATGTTTCTTTAATGCTTTTATAAATAGGGCTCTTGAGGTTATCTGGGAGTTTTGTCAGTAGCACAATGGCGGGTCTCTGAAAATCTCCAAAATGTCGACATGAAATGTGTTTCCACAAGATTTATGGATCAAATGAGCACATGTTCATATTCAACATGGTCACTTTCTCGCTTAAAATACTTTCAGAACTTTCAAAGGTGGTGAATCAACACAGATATTTAGCCTTAGTGTGCTTTTGGTTTTTGTCATTGTAGGTAATGTAATACATCTTGGGAAACTTCGAAGTTTACTTCAGTGGGAACGGTCGTCATTCTAATTGTACTATCAGTGACGTGCAGTCAGGGTAGGCAGTGCCTACCCAAGGGTGAATTGATATTTTGATGATTTGTTTTAATTAGGCAGTGGCTATCTGTATGGTTGCCGTATCAATATTCCAACATCCTATCCGTATGCAGCGGCCCTATTTGGCCAGTTTAGGTCACGTGATAGGTCAGTCATTGGCCAGTTGAGGTCGCATGACAAAGGGTGATTTCACACATATAGTCCGGTGCACTCGGTGCAATTCAGGCGGTGAATCTGCAACATTGTTGCTTTTTAATTTGGTCAGTTCTGCTTTCACACATTCTATTTGCCAAGCGCACTAAACTTTCTGAACAACGTCATGCAGACGAAATGGTTGGTTTCCGATTGGACAGAATACTTCAGCCTCCAATGCCGTGACAATGTGGCGCTGCACTGTTACTATTGACAGTCGCGCTTTGACGTCCTATGTTTGGTCTCTCTTCCTATGTTTTCCAAAGGAAATCCTAAGACAATCCCTGCAGAAAAGTAATTAATAATAAATCAAAATAACCCATAATCAGACGATGCCACAACCTGTGCTAATGCTCTACATAAACACAGAGATGACTCTGCTTTGTCTCCACCTGTCAGCGCTCAGAGCCGTCATGTCACCAGTAACTTACTGGTAAGGATGTGAAATATGTGAAATCATGAGAATATGATAAAACAGAGCAGTCAAATGTGCAGCCATTGCTGATCATGTGAACAGTTTGGGAAAACAGAGATGAGTAAAATAAATGAATAATGTGGGAGAAATACGGAAGGGAGTGAGGAAATGTTTGTTCGTGTGCTGACAAGGCGTCTCTGAAATTGGATGGATGGATGGACAGATGGACGGATATGTTGCTGCTGGAGCACTGGCTTGTGAATGTGTGTGCTCGTGCCTTTTACCGTGACAGCAGGCACGCAGCTGTTGCTGCTGTTGCTGTAACTGATGGAGTTGCTCCGTTACAATTGCGCTTCAATGTAGAGTTCACTTGTTTGTTCCACATCAGAGTTTCAGTGACCTTTCACATATCACAAAAAGAGCAGAGTATCCGAGAAAACGAAGCATGGTGCGGAGCAAAGAGGCATGTGTGAGAGCACCCTAAGACTTAACCTAACCCTACCCCTAACTTGTACTTGTACTTTGGTAACCGTACCAATAGCACTGGTATGAAATCAGAACAGTATCATAATGAATGAACTCTTGCAGGGTTTTTCACAAATGCACGCGATCTGTTTCACAAATGCACGCGATCTGTTTCACAAATATATATTGGTTTTGCAGTTGTTTTTCAGATTCACAAATGCACGCGATCTGTTTCACAAATAATATTTTGAGGCACACTTGTAATATAAATTCACAGATAATGCAAATTGCTGAATGTGCATTTACAAACCGCTTCTGTGCTGTGAAACCTCTGTGTATTGGGCTTTTCATAGCCCAAAATGACTAAACACCATTATTTCCTAGTAAGGCAGAGACGCTGCACAAGTTTCACTCCGCTGTAAGGCATGCGCAGTCAGTTCCCCAATATGAAAATGTAACCGTGCTATGCTAAATGCTATACGTACGTTCACAGTGCATTAGTTAATTGATACAGCGTGGCCGTTTTCTCGCGGCAGGATAACGCTACAGGAAGGATGACAGCGCTAGAGACAATAAAAAATGTTCACAACTTTCTTTTGAGGAAAAATGGCAGTTTTTAAAAGATGGGAGACCAACACCTGAGCGACCAGACCTTCAGCAAAGGAAAGGTCACATAGTTCTTCATACTGCTCTGCCATCTGTGTTGTTGTTGCTGTGTCATTTTCTCCTTGTTTCTGTGTTTCCAACACAAACAACGGATGCGCTGCATTGTCACGAGACATATCTTGTTGGGAGACTATGGAGGCTATATTGAATAATTGTTTATGTTTCTTTAATGGTGTTTTACGATCTTGACACGGCAGCGCATCCGTTGTTTTTGTTGGAAACACAGAAACATGGAGTAAAAGACAACAACAACTTAGAACAGCCTCAGTGAGGAGCATCCACAAAGTCAGTTTTTCCTTTTGTTCCATTCACTGTGAAAAGAAACATTTTCTGATCTTACCTTTGCTGAAGGTCTGGTAGCTCAGGTGTTGGTCTCCCATCTTTAAAAAGCTGTAATTTTTCTTCAAAAAAAAGTTTTCAGTCATCCTGACTGTAGTGTTATCCCGCCCACTAGCTAGAGAACGTAGCAGCAGCGGTCACATGGAATCAATTCACTAATGCACTGTGAACTTATGTAGAGCATTTAGCATAGTGAGGTTACGTCCAAAGGCAGCGTAGAGAGCTGCCTTTGTTCGTAAATGGTTGTCCTCTTGGGGACCTGACTGCGCATGCGCAAACACATAAAAACACGCTATAGGAACTGAGGCAGAGCAGCAATGTACTTTTGAGAAGGGGTGTAGCCTCCTCCTGCCTTACAGCGGTTAGGAAATAGCGATGTTTAGCGATTTGGGTTATGAAAAGCCCAAAATGCTGACACTTTCAAACTTGCAGGTATTGTAGGCTATCGGAAATTGAAAAATAAATCATTTATAATAATATTATAATTAAAACAAATAATCACAATATTAATTCACCATTGGGTTGGCACTGCCTACCTTGCCTACCCTGACTGCACGTCTCTGTAGAAAGTATGTACTAGTTAAGTTTGTAGTGTATAGTACGGAGTGTGCCATTTCGAACACAGCCCTAAACAAGGCTAGACCAGGCTTATCCTGATATCTTGAATGAGTTGATTCAGGATGTAAATGGAACAGCTGTTTCACCAAAGACAACACATCAGTGACTGGCCATGGAAATTTATTCTGTGCTGCTAGCCTGTTCCTGGTTTAAGGGCCGCCTTGGCTTATCCTGCTGCTCATTCAGCAGAGCTTCAACTGATCTCACAGAGTTTCTTAGTTATCTCAATAAAAACACATTTTGTTCAAAATGAGGCATATTCTTACATTTCATGTTCATCATGTCCATTTCCAGTGTGATTTATTAGTATATTAATTCATACAATGAGTGGTAATTAAAGCAGAATTAACAGGCCGATGCCTGACTTAGCTAAGCCCTCTCTGACAACTCATTGCTGTGGTTATTATTATATTGTTATTACTATTACTATGATTAATTATTGTTGATAGTATTATTTTTATCGCCACTGTTATGATGTAGTGTTATTTTTTTCCTCCTTTTTTCTTACTCTCTTTACCATCCCTTAATTATCAATAATTTCACCATTGTAATTGTTGCTGTTTATCCATCTTTATTAAATAAAAAAAATAATGTATTTTCAAGGTTTCAAAGACTTGTTTACTTTCTGGTGGTTTTCACAGAGCACACATTACTTGGCTGAGGAGCGCATTGTGGGAGTCAGGAGACTCGCTGAGGTCGAGTCCATGTGAGATAACACTGAAAGCTCTCTGTGTCTGAACTCACTTGTGACAGCCACGCTTCTGCTGTTTTTGCCTTCATCAATGGCATCCATGACCTCCTCAGGAGTGCACACAAATCGTTCAGTACATCCCTGAGAAAGGACACATTGTGTTAGGAACTGACAGCAGGATTTCTTTAGTGCGAGATGATTATCAGAGGCCATTAGTACATGCTACATCAGTCAAATGGTTAAAAGGAAACAGGAAACATGCAGTGTGTTACTGTTTGTAGGAAGCCTAGCCATCGATTGTACTAAAAGTGTCAATGTTAGCTAATGTTTGTGCACAGCTTTTATTACTACTGCACCAGACATGATGGGGAAATAATCAAAAAATGACATATCACCTTGACGTAAGGCACCCTGTTCTTGTCTTCATGTACAGAAAGGTTGGTCTTTGACACTGTGGTAAAATATACAGGAAACTCGTATCCAAGCTATGCTAAATACAGTCTGTGCCAAATCAACAAACTCATACATACCATCCAATAAATCTCGGATTTTATCTAAGTAAATTTCAAAATAAGAAACCTGCAAGGAAAAAAAAGTGATAAATGATACCATTAACGACAATACCATTGAAGAAGATGCTTTTGGCAAGTTTGTAAGCAACAGGTCAACATACTTTAATGTGAAATTCAAGGTTTTCATCCATTGAGTAAATGTAGTTAAAGATGTCTTGAACAATTCTCGGAATAATTCCCATCATATCTGTGTCATGAAGATTTCCCTGAAAGAAACAACAATAAAACCAGTACATCATTTTACCTGATTAGGTTCTCTTACTGTCACATATTTGACAATCAGAAAAAGCAGCAGCATTTCATACCTCCATTGTGTGGGTTTTACCAGAAGAAGTTTGTCCATAAGCAAATATGGTTCCATTGTATCCATCTAAAACATCTGTCAGAAAAAATATCATTGAAGCTCATAAGGTAAATGACTAAATGAATAATATAAATGGTAAATGGTCTTGATTTTATATAGCGCTTTATCACCACACTGAAACAGTCTCAAAGCGCTTTACATATCAGCTCATTCACCCAATCACTCTCACATTCACACACCAGTGGGACAGGACTGCCATGCAAGGCGCTAGTCGACCACTGGGAGCAACTTAGGGTTTAGTGTCTTGCCCAAGGACACTTCGACACATAGTCAGGTACTGGGATCGAACCTCCAACCTCTCGATCAGAAGACAACCCTCTACCACCTGAGCCACGGTCGCCCAGTGCAGATTACCTCGGACTATCTTCTGAGCCACGGCGTTGTAGAATTGCACTTGAGTGGTGTTCGACTGGAACACGCGATCAAAATAGTATGGCTTTCCCTGTGAAGAAAGAACAGGAAAAAAAGACAAAGTATCACCATTACTATAGATCAAGCTCGTGGGGTTTGCAGACCTCTGATGGTCCCTTGTGGTCCTTAAAGGAGCAGTCTGCAAATCGAACAAAAGTGACTTTTTGTCATATTTGCTAAAGCTGTCACTATGTATGGACAGCTTTACATCAAACTAGTAGTCTGTGTGAAAAAAACAGACTCATTGAGTCCCCCTGCTGCTCCTGCAGCCTTTGGCAGATTGCCAGAATGCACCGCGCCCGAGCAAAAAGAACCAATCAGAACCAGGATTGTGTTTGATGGACTGTCTGACAGCTCAGCTGTTGCTCACAGGCCCCGCCCCTTTCCCGGAGCTAGAGTGCCGTCTTTTTTACAGTGTATGGTCTGGAGGAGTAGAAGATGAAATTGGTGACTTTTCTGCTTGATTTACATTATGTTTGATTTGTAATTGTTACACTAGAACTCTGTAGTGCATGTGTTGTTTGTGTTCATGCAGCACCCTCCGTGTGGCTGCTGTAAGTGACACTGAGTTGTTGCTTCTGCTGAGGTGTGTGCGCATAGAGAGAGAGAAGCGCTGCAGTGATACTGTTATTTTACTGTGATGCTGCTGTCAGACCAACGTTAGCTTGTTAGCTCCTCTGAGGGAGGGACCTGGGAAAGTTTGGAGGCAGGGCAAGAGAGCAGCAGGGCGGGAGGGAGAGAGAGGGTTCTGATAATTGCGGACTGCACCTTTAAGCTGTGGTAAGGCAAGACAAGGCAAATGTATTTGTTTGGTGAATTTTAATACATAAGGCAATTTAATGTGCTTTACATGATTAAACAGTGCAACAGAAAACATTTAACAGTTAAAAATCAATAACAACATTAAAATAAGAAAAAGAGTGCCTTTAACTTGGATTTAAAAATGTTCACATGTGATGCTGACTTCAGCTCTGCTGCAGTTTGTTCCACTTCTTTGCAGCATAACAACTAAACACAGCATCACCATGTTTACTGTGAGCTCTGGGCTCCACCATCTGACCTGTGTCCATAGATCTGAGAGACCTGCTGGGTTCATACCTGACTAACATCTCACTGATGTATTCTGGACCAAACCCATTCACACATTAATACACCAGCAGCAGAACTTTAAAGTCTATTCTGAGGCTGACTGGGAGCCAGTGTAAAGACTTTAAAACTGGAGTAAAGTGTTCTGATCTCTTTGTTCTGGTTCAGACCTGAGCTGCAGCGTTCTGAACCAGCTGTAGATGTTTGATGAAGACCATTACAATAGTCCAGTCTGCTGGAGATAAAAGCATGGACCAGTTTCTCCTGATCTTTCTGAGTCATTAAACCTTTCACTCTGGAGATGTTCTTTAGGTGGTAGAAGATGTTTTTGTGATAGATTTGATCTGATGCTGAATGTCAGATCTGAGTCAATCAGAACACCAAGGTTTTTGACTTGGTCTTTAAAGACAGAGACTCAAGATACTCACTGATAGCAGTCCTCTTTTCCTTGTTACCAAAGACCATCACCTCCATCTAGTCATGATTTTGTTGAAGGAAGTTTTCACTCATCCAGCAGTTTACTTTTTCTAAGCAGTCACACAACACCTCAATGTGACCATAGTCATCTGGGTTCAGTGATAGATATTGTCCTAAAGGAAGCATATCAAGGCTAAACAGAAGAGGTCCGAGAACAGTCCAAGAACATGTTGCTGTTATTGGTGTTTTGCAATGACTTGAATAGGTGCATATCGCCACCTACTTCACTGGAGTGTGTAAAACATGGTGCCACGTACTTCAAGTAAAAAAAAATCTAAATAATGAAAAAATAAAACAACTAAGTCCAAGAACATGACATGTTTTAAAGATGTTCCAAACAGCCTTTTTTTGTCACAGTTATTTTGTTTGAAATGCTGAAAGAAGATGACGATTAGTCTGTGTATAATGATTTTTGAAAAAACTCCAATGAGTGAAGTGTTACTTTGTGACACAGAATCAGTGATGAGCCCAGTCATTGCATATTTCAGTTAACTAATCAGACACTCTTAAAGGTGGAGTACTCATTCTTGGAAAGCTAGAATAATATGAGCTAGCAACTTCTCTAAGTTCCACCCCCTCCTTCTCCTCCCGTTTGATCCTATCCTGAGATGGAGCCACACCCCACAAGCTTGAACATGCATAGGACTGCAGGAGAGACTCAGCCATTCCAGCACCTGTTGGAATGTGCATGTGGGGAGGAGGGAGGGACAGAGGTAGTGTGGGCAGGAGGATACATAAAGGCATCTGATCTGATTGGTTCTTTCCATTCAGACCAAATGGCAGGACGTTTTAAAGGGTCGCAGCTGTTTCTTTTTCTGAAAACAGGCTGTGTCCGAAACTACGCACTATTCTCACTCATATTTAGTGCGTAGTGGTCTCACTCCGATAGTATGCACGGAATATGGCCGTCAGAAATACCTGGATGTACACTATAAATGTATTGACTACCCTCAGAATGGAAGGACCATTTCACCCAGTATAACTACATTTAACTGGACAACCCAGCTGAGGGTTTATTTGTTGAATACGTAAATAGCCCCTTGATAATGAAACCATGACCTGTTCTCTAGCACCACCATCAAGCCAAAATTTTAAATTAGAAATAATTTATCTTGAATAGTTTTCATCCAAATCTCCTCAACTTCACTGACAACATTTCAACTCTGCATCTGCATGTGTGGGGATGTTAGGTCACACATGGGTCACACACAGACAAGTTTTACACAGCTAATACAGCTTAGGGTCAAATTGACCCAAGAGGATCACCAATGTGTGCCATATGTGTTCAGCACATAGAAAAAAATAAATTATGCCATTTCCAATGCATTGGACTTTACATAGCACTTTATCATAGACACTCAAAGCACCTTCCAGAATGAAGGTATTATTCCTTCACTTTGTGGTGGTAAGCTACTATTGTAGCCACAGCTGCCCTGGGACAGACTGATGGAAGCGAGGCTGCCATAGTGCGCCATCGGTCCCTCCCACCACCACCAACACTCACTCACACATTACATTCATACTAGGCAATGGGTGAAGTGCCTTGTTCAAGGACTCAATGACAGATACCACTGGAGCGACTGTCCCTCACTGTGGCACCTGGAATTCTCAGTGATCTCCTATCCAACTACTAACCAGACCCTGACCTGCTTAGCTTCACAGATCTAATAAGATTGGGCAATGACAGGCTGGTATGGCCACACAATCATACAGATTGTGCCTTTAGCGCAAGGTCATGATGCCATTCTATTTGGGCAGCAGTTGAAGATGTGATCCAGGGAACTTTGTGGTACACACAGTGAGTATGCTGGTGTTCCAGCAAGACCCCCTCGGTGTAAAATGACTGGGCTTAGGAGGTGGTCATTCACTCACTGGATCAGAAACACCAAATCTCTGTCCAAGTGATGTTCCAAGCAGATTTATGGTCCCAGTTGGTCCAATCTCCTTTCTGAGGATGGACAACTGCAACGTTCCTCTGCATGGATCTCTCCCTGAGTCAGCGACATCTTTCTCTCCTCTGGGCTTTATTGTAAATCCATACGGCCTACTGGCACTAAGCCCACAACACACTGGCAATCCGTGCTGTGCCTAACCATGTTTGTCACCTAAAATCCTGATTATTTGGCTCGTTTGAGTGGAACTGTGCTGTGCTTAAGCACAAAACTGTTCTCATCGTGCTGCTGCAACCACATCCAAACAAAATATGAGGATGACATTTGTTTGAATTCAGTTTATACATTTACATATTCAAAATTTTTATTATATATTGTTATGTCTAGTGTAAAAAGCAGAAACATCTTCCAATATTCAGTATTCCCAAATTAACTACTAATGCATGATCAGAGGCAGTTAAAGAGTTTAGCATAGTTTTTAGTTTGCTGCAGTGAATAACAGTAAAGTTATTGATGATTATCTACAGTATTTATGACTATTTATAGTAAATCATTATTTTTACATTTTTTTTTTTTTTTTTTTTCAAAGAAAACCAGAAAGCCTCAGAACATTTAGGACTGCTGTGGTTTTTACTAAGAAGATGTCATTGATCTTTATTTGGAGATATTTCTTCAGAGAGAAGAACCTTTAAGAAATAAAGATCATTGTGGCTCTATGTCTGTGTTAAACTGGTTAAGAAGTAGTGTACAGTATCCAAGAGTAGCTTTCCTTCTTAGCACAACTGAAATACTGACAGACTTGGCTCTAAATAATTTGCTTCATGCTGGCTTACGCCACGTTATTGGTCTAATCTTGTTGTTTTTCTACAAGATGTTTAGTTAATAATTGTGTTTGGGGCTCCTCCTTATGAGGAGAAATGAGGTGAAGGACATCTATCACCCACACACACACACACACACACACACACACAAATACACACACATACACACACACACTCTCACTCACCGCTATCTGCACACAGTCCTCCCCCTGAAACTTGGGGATGTACTTGTCTCCCCGAGCCACCTCTGCCTTGTTCAGCGGCCTGAAACGACACACCACTTTGATCGAAGTCTCTGCTGCATCCGCCATCTCTGTGTTTGAGGAATGATGAAGATCTCCGTCCTCTCTTTCACACACAGGGATGAACACACTGTTAAACTGTTGACTGG